>NC_045547.1:3592177-3648617 GCF_009769535.1 Thamnophis elegans
TCCCTCTTTCCCTCCCTCTCTCCATTCCCTCCTTCTCTCTCCCTTCCTCCCCCACTCTTTCTCCTCTCTCCCTCCCCCTCTATTCCTCCCTCTCTCATCCTTTCTTCCCCTCTCTCCCTCTCCTTCTCTCTCCCTTCCTGCCTCTTTCTCTCCCTCCCTCTCTCCCACTCCCTCCTTCTCTCTCCCTTCCTCTCATCTTCTCCCCTTCCCACCCTTCTGCCTTCCCTCTCTCTCCCTCCCTCCTCTCTCCCTCTCCCCCTCTCATCCTCTCTCCTTCCTCCCTTCCTCCCTCCTTCTCTCTCTCCCGCATCTCTTCCTTCCTCCCCCTCTCTCTTTCTCCTCCCCCTCCCCCTCTCCCTCTCTCATCCTTTCTTCTTCTCTCTCCCTCTCCTCCTCTCCCCCCCTCTCCGTCTCCTTCTTTCTCTCCCTCCCTCTCTGTCTGGAATTGCCTGTACTTTCCTACCTCCTGGCCCATAATGCTGGTCTGTGGGATCTCGGTTTGATCTAACAGACCTCTTTCTCTATTTCTTAATGTTCTGCCTCTTTCTTTAGTCCAGTCTTTTTCCTTTTGCTTGTTCCGCTGCGGTGAGTTCTCGTTCATTTGCTGTCTTTGGGGTGTTTCTTTATGACACTCTGGAAATTGCTTTTAATTGACCTGTTCAAGTTCTGCAAAGGGTTTGGGCTCAAACCCCCCCCCCCCGGCACCTTCCGTGTGCCACTTAACAATGCACAAATGACCTTTCTCTTCCTCCCTCTCCCTCCCCCCCCTCTCTCTCTGCCATGCATTTAATAAACTTAAATTTCCAAGGCTGCATATTGAAAGTTCCAACAGCTTTGTGATTTCTCCCCACCCCCTTTTTAAGTTCGTTTCCGCTTCGCCGCCTCCTCTAATGGTCGCTATCTCTTGGCAAAGCCTTCAGGAGAAAACCCAGCCTTCGCATTAATAGCGAAGTGGGAAGTCTGAACTCCGGGGCTGCCAAGGATGGGGCCTTGTGGAGGAATATCCCTAGAAGAGAACGTTTGTAGCCCAGGGTGGATCTGCGGAGGTCTTTACCACTCTCTGAGCTGGGTGGTTTTCTTGCAGACGTTTCATTGCCCAACTAGGTAACGTCATCCGTATTAGAAGGGAGTGGGGTTTGTGGCGTGGAGGAGGAGAATGGGAGGAGGAGGAGGAGGAGGAGGGGGAGAAAGAGGACTGTGGGGTCCTTGGTGGTCTCTGAGCTGGGGGGTTTCCTTGCAGACGTTTCATTGCCCAACTAGGTAACGTCATCCGTATTAGAAGGGAGTGGGGTTTGTGGCATGGAGAAGGAGAATGGGAGGAGGAGGAGGAGGAGGAGGAGGAGGAGGAGGAGGAGGAGGGGGAGAAAGAGGACTGTGGGGTCCTTGGTGGTCTCTGAGCTGGGGGGTTTCCTTGCAGACGTTTCATTGCCCAACTAGGTAACGTCATCCGTATTAGAAGGGAGTGGGGTTTGTGGCGTGGAGGAGGAGAATGGGAGGAGGAGGAGGAGGAGGGGGAGAAAGAGGACTGTGGGGTCCTTGGTGGTCTCTGAGCTGGGGGGTTTCCTTGCAGACGTTTCATTCCCCATCATCAGTGCTAGAAAGGAGTGGAGTTTGGTGCAACATATTTGATGTTTTATGCAACGTATAAGGGTGGCTCAGTGGCTAGGACGCTGAGCTTGTCGATCAGAAAGGTTGGCGGTTCGAATCCCCAGCGCCGCGTAACGGAGTGAGCTCCCGTGACTTGTCCCGGCTTCTGCCAACCTAGCAGTTCGAAAGCAGGTAAAAAATGCAAGTAGAAAAAATAGGAACCACCTTTGGTGGGAAGGGAACAGCGTTCCATGCACCTTCGGCGTTGAGTCATGCTGGCCACATGACCCCGGAGACGTCTTCGGACAGCGCTGGCTCTTAAGTATGAGAATTCGCTCAGGCCTTGTTTGTATAAGGCTTCTGCTTACTCTAACCTGTCGCATAAACTGATGGTTTTGTGTTCTGCGTTTATTTACATGCTTCCAGGAAATGGAATGCAAGGTAAGAAGTCAAAATGGGGAAAAAATGGGGATTTTTGTTGTTGCTGTCCAGTTCATGAGTCGTGTCCAATCATTTGTGGCCTCCTGGACCACAGCATGCTAGGCCCCCCCCCTCCCCTTCGCTCTTCCCCCTCCCTCCCCTTCTCTTCCCTTTGCTCCTCCCACTTTGCTCTCCTTCTCTTCCCATCGCTCCTCCCTCCCCTTCTCTTCGCTCCTCCCCCTTCGCTGCCCTCTTCCCTTCCCTCCTCCCTCCCCTTCTCTTTGCTCCTCCCCCTTCGCTGCCCTCTTCCCTTCCCTCCTCCCTCCCCTTCTCTTTGCTCCTCCCCCTTCGCTGCCCTTCTCTTCCCTTTGCTCCTCCCCCTTCGCTGCCCTTCCCTTCCCTCCTCCCTCCCCTTCCCTTCCCTCCTCCCACTTTGCTCCCCTTCGCTCCTCTCCCTCCCTCCCCTTCTCTTCCCATCGCTCCTCCCCCTTCGCTGCCCTTCTCCTCCCTTCCCTCCCCTCCTTTTCTCTTCCTCTCCCCTCCTTACCCTCCCCTCCTCCTATATTGTATTGTATTGTATATTTATATATATTGATATTGATATTGACATTTACATTTAGTTTATGTTATGTTATATTAAATATATATATATATTATAATCTAATTAAAAAAATCTAATACATATACATATACATATACATATACATATACATATACATATACATATATATATATATATATATATATATATATATATATATGTGTGTGTGTGTGTGTGTGTGTGTGTGTGTGTGTGTGTTTTTATTTGTGCTGATAAATAAATAAAGGGAGACTAGTATAGATCTATTTCAAGCTATTTAGCTCTCATCAGCTAGCCATACCCTTACTGGGATTTGAACCTGGGCTATATTACATACTAGGCAGACATCTTAGCCATTAGGCCACAGGCTCTTATCCGTTATCAGCGAAGCCAGGGTGAAAGGTATCTATTAGATTTCTTTTACACGGATAAGAGCCTGTGGCCTAATATATATAATTTTATATTAATATTATTTATTATATTTACCATGTCCTATCTATCCTATCTCTTCAGGCCAAGCAGCTACAAGAAAAGGAAAAGGAGCTGAAGAAACATGAGACTTACTACAAGGAGCAGCTGAACCGCCTGGAGGAGAGGGTGAGCGGGTTTCCCTTCCCCTGGAGAGAGAGGCTCTGCTGGGAAGGCTGGGTGGAGTTTTACCCTCCTGCTTTTAAATGCACAGAGCTGATGGGCAGAAGAGCCTCCTGGTCTTGGCCAGCTGAGCTTCGGGGAGGAAGGACCTCTGTTATCTGTCCTCGTTTACCGACCGTAGAAAGATCTGATCCGTTAAAATGGGTTTCTCAGCCAGCTTTACCATAAACTCAACCGTTTCCTCTTTCAGGAACGTGTGTTTGTGTGTGTTTATGGGCAAACAGGAGTGAAAGATTGGCATTAGCTCTCCTGAAGCCCTGATGCATTTTGTTTTCTTATTTTATTTAAAAAAACATTCAGGTAGTCCTTGACTTACGACTAATGGAGCCTGCTCACCTCAGTTATTAGTCGTGACAGTCGTAAATCTTGTCTTTACTCTTCTGGACCCACTGATTCGATAACCTTTTTTTTTTTTTTGCCTGTGGTTGTAAAGCGACCACTGTGGTCGTTAAGCGAACCAGTGGTTTGACAAGGAGCCAGTATTGCCGAAAAATGGTGGTGAACTCTGGTTTTTCGCACAAACCGTCATAAAATGCAGTCGTGTGTCCGTGGGACGCCGTGAACCGTCATAAATGCGGGCCAGTTGCCCACGGCCCAGATGTGGTCATGTGATCTCAGGGGGTCAGAACTCTGGAGCAAGGTCGTAGGAATTTGTGGGGAGGTCTGTTGTAACAGTTACTAAGCAACCGGTCATAAGTTGAGGACTACCTGTAAAGCAGGTTCAGAGCGAACATTCGTTGACCACCTTTAAAAGTTCGTGTGGGTGAAAAAGTCGTCTCAATTTTTTGAATCTTTGGGAATTCCCCCCCCAATAAATTGCAGAAGTTGTTGCAAATTTCCCGAGGAGCAAGAATTCCAGAGCTGTCTGGCTATCCAGCTATCAAAAAGTCCATCTGTCTAGACTGATATATTAATAAAGGAGAATATTCATACCTCAAGGCTGAAATGAAGGGTCCTTGGTGCTCTCTGAGCTTGGTGGTTTTCTTGAAGACATTTCATGACCCAACTGGGTAACATTATCAGTCCTATTGGGCTTTGTGGAGTAGAGAATCCCATGCCAGGGGATGTAGCTTTATTAGGTGGTCTCATGAAGATGTTAAATCAACCTCCTCAGCAGTTCTGGATTTCAACTACCAGAATTCCCCAGCCAACCGGTCCTTGGTGCTCTCGGAGCTGGGTGGCTTTCTTGCAGACGTTTCGTGACCCAACTAGGTAACATCATCAGTGCTAGAAGGGAGTGGAGTTTGCAGAGAGGAGGGGCGGGGGAGGAGGGGAAAGAGGTAAAGAGAAGGAGGACGATGACTGTGGTCCTTAGTGCTCTCTGAGCTTGTTTTCTTGAAGACATTTCATGACCCAACTAGGTAACATTATCAGTCCTATTGGGCTTTGTGGAGTAGAGAATCCCATGCCAGGGGATGTAACATTTATTAGGTGGTCTCATGAAGATGTTAAATCAGCCTCCTCAGCAGTTCTGGACTTCAACTCCCAGAATTCCCCAGCCAGCCGGTCCTTGGTGCTCTCGGAGCTGGGTGGCTTTCTTGCAGACATTTCGTGACCCAACTAGGTAACATCATCAGTGCTAGAAGGGAGTGGGGTTTGCAGGGAGGAGGAGGAGAATTGTGGGCTCCTTGGTGCTCTCTGAGCTTGGTTCTCTTCTTGCAAATATTTCTTGACCCAAACAAGGTAACATCATTTAATGTTAGAAGGGTTTGCAGGGAGGAGGAGGAGAAAGAAGAGGAGGAGGAGGATATGAGGGAGGGAGGGAGGTTGTGGAGTGGAGAAGGAAAAGGGTGGGGGGAGGAAGAGGACTGTGGGGTCCTTAGTGCCCTCTGAGCTTGGTTGTTTTCTTGCAGGCGTTTCATGACCCAACTAGGTAACATCATCAGTGCTAGAAGGGAGTGGGGTTTGCAGGGAGGAGGAGGAGAATTGTGGGGTCCTTGGTGCCCTCTGAGCTTGGTTCTTTTCTTGCAGACATCTCATTATCAACAAGGGAACGTCATCAGTGCTAAAAGGGGCTTGCATCTAAACAGAGAGCAAACCTCCCTCCCTCCAGCACTGATGGTGTTACTTAGTTGGGTCAAGAAACGTCTGCAAGAAAACCAGCCACCTCCGGGAGCACCAAAGCCCCCCCCCCCCCCCTCAGGCTGACATATCGGATTCGTTTGACCCAATCCAACTTTTCCCGAGTATGATTTCCCCGCCGATTAAATTCTAATATCTCACCTAAGATTATTTACTTTGGCTCCTCCAGAGTCTTTAAAAAAAAGAACTCAAGAATGGAACAGCGGACTTCCCTTTTGTTGCTAACCATAAAAATAAAATAACACAACTTTATTAAGGCTGTGTAAAAAATCCCACATATGATAATTTACAGGGTTTCGCCAAATGCTTCCTCTGGCTCCCTCGTTAAGTTATTTTTTATTTTTTTTTAATAAAAAAAGGAAGATTGAAAAACAACACGAGGAAGGTGGGAAACGAAAAACGAAACGTGTTGCCGGGAAGGAGCTTGTCAAAAAAACTCATTACTCCTACAATATGTTAAACGAATTTCAGCGTATGCTGCCGCTTCAGAGATTAGCTGCAAGAAGCAAAAAAAATATATCCGGGGCCCCAAACGTAAGCCTGATCTTTTGTCCCCCTTGAAAATAATACTCCACATTTCCTGCATATGGAAAAATAGGAAGTCTCTTTTATTTGTTGTTAGTTGCAAAGTCCTATCGACCCATCATGTCCCCATGGACAACGTTCCTCCAGGCCTTCCTGTCCTCTACCATCCTCTGGAGTCTGTTTAAGCTCACGCTGGCTGCTTCGGTGACTCCATCCAGCCTCCTCCTTCTCTGTCGTCCCCTTCTTCTTCTTTTGCCCTCCATCGTTCCCAGCATGAGGCTCTTCTCCAGGGAGTCCTTCCTTCTCCTTAGGTGGCCAAAAGGAGGCACTTGGAGGATGGTTGAAACACTTGGAGGTTTACCTCTGCCCTCCTTCCAACCTCCCAAGTGGCCTCAAGGACTCTCTAAAAGGGATGCAAATGACCAGCTGTCTGCAAGGAGTAGAAATCCTTCCATTCCCCAACCAGCATTTGGTCAGAACTGGGGAAGCTTCTTGGAGGAGAAGTGAAACGCCTTCAAAGCAAAAAGCAAGAAAGTCCAGCTGCTTCCTGAAAAAACCGTCTTTGGGACAGTGGCCCAGGAAGCGATTGTTTGCTTTGATTTTCCGTCCTGTTGAATGAAAACTGGCTAGCTGACAGCTACAAACACACATACACCTGGTTGTAACGTATGTGGAGCTCATAGAGCAGTGTTTCTCAACCTTGGCAACTTGAAGATGTCCGGACTTCAACTCCCAGAATTCCCCAGCCAGCGAATGCTGGCTGGGGAATTCTGGGAGTTGAAGTCCGGACATCTTCAAGTTGCCAAGGTTGAGAAACACTGTCCTAGACACTTAATTGCCACCCTTGTATAGGAAACGGCAAATCAATGAGCGAATGGATTGAAATAACGGAGACGCGGAGAATGAAAACGTTCGTTTTTCATCCAGACCTCCGCAAAGGACCCCCGGATCTTCCATCAGTCCTCTGCGCTGCGACAGTTTTGTTTCCAACGTGCCGATGCTAAAAAAAATGGAAGAAAAAGGGGGCAATCTGTCATGACGGAGTTTTAGCTCCCCGCTCCCTCCCTCCCACCTACCGCCCTTCCCTGGCTTGGATCAGAACTGGGCCCATGAAACGCAACACGCCGCCTGTGTTGCGAATCTATAGCCGAGAATGGGCATAATTAGAGCCGACGCCGTTCAGCAGATCATCCGTTGGTTGTGGATTTTGAGAGATCTGTGTTTCAAAGAAAAACAATCTTCCCATGGGTTGGTCTTTTGGCAGCTGAAATTGGCTGTGGTTTAAAGAGAGAGTGAGACAGAAACAGAGAGGGAGAGAGAGAGCCAGAGAAACAAAGAGAGACAGAAAGAGACAGAGAAACAAAGAGAGAGAGAGAGAGAGACAGAGAGACAGAAATAGATGATAGATAGATAGATAGATAGATAGATAGATAGATAGATAGATAGATAGATAGATGAAGAGACAGACAGAAACAGAGAGAGGGGGGAGAGAGAGACAAACACAGAGAGAGAGGGAGAGAAACAGAGACAGAAAGAGATAGAAACAAAGAGACAGAGAAACAAAGAGAGAAAGACAGAGAGACAGATAGATAGATAGATAGATAGATAGATAGATAGATAGATAGATAGATAGATAGAGGAAGAGAGAGACAGAAACAGAGAGGGGGAGAGAGAGACAAACACACAGAGAGAGAGGGAGAGAGGGAGAGAAACAGAGATAGAAAGAGATAGAAACAAAGAGACAGAGAAACAAAGAGAGAGACAGACAGACAGATAGAAACAGAAAGAGAGAGACAGACAGAAACACACAGAGAGAGGGAGAGGGAGAGACACAGAGAGAGAGAGAGACAGAGAAACAAAGAGACAAACAGAAACAGAGAGAGAGAGACAGACAGAGAGACAGAAATATATAGAGAGAGGGAGAGATAGACAGAAACAGAGAGGGGGGAGAGAGAGAGAGACAAACACACAGAGAGAGGGAGAGACAGAGAAAGAAAGAGACAGAAACACAGAGAGACGGAGAGAGCCAGAGGGAGAGCCAGAGACAGAGACAGAGAAACAAAGAGAGAGAGAGAGACAGAGACAGAAATATATATAGAGAGAGAGGGAGAGAGAGACAGAAACAGAGAGAGGGGGGAGAGAGAGAGACAAACAGAGAGGGGGGAGAGAGAGAGACAGAAACACAGAGAGAGTGGGAGAGGGAGAGACACACAGAGAGAGAGACAGAAAGAGACAGAGAAACAGAGAGACAGAGAAACAGAGAGACAGTGAGACAGACAGAAACATACACAGAGAGACAGAGAAACAGAGACAGAAACAGAGAGGGGGGGTAGAGAGAGATACAGAAATGGAGAGAGGGAGAGAGACAGAAACACAGGGGGGAGGGAGAGGGGGGGTAGAGAGAGAGAGAGAAATGGGAATAAAATGGATAGCAGGATCCGGTCTGTTTGCGAATCAAAAGATATCCTGCTGCAAAGCCCCTGTGTAATAGGATTTAAGAGACGACGCAGAAGCTTAACGGAAGTGCCAGCGTCCTTTTCATGGAAAAATGTTCTGTGCTGCAGAAAAGACACACGCAGAATCCATAATACCTGGAAAAACCCCATGCATGAAATCAATAAACCCAACCGATTGTAGCTGAAGTCTTCCATCCCCAAATACACCCAGACGTTTTCTGAACTTGCAGATGGGTGTTTGGGGAAGGGCATCAAATTAGTGCAGGTGTTTCAGCGACGCAAACGAATGGTTGTAGCTCAGGGTTGAACTGTGGGGGCCCCGGGTGCTCTCTGAGCTGGGTGGTTTCCTTGCAGATGCTTCATGACCCAACTAGGTAACGTTATCAATGTAAGAAGGGAGTGGAGTTTGGGAGAGGAACAGGAGGAGGAGGGGGAGGCTCAAGGTTGACTCAGCCTTCCGTCCTTCCGAGATGGGTAAAATGAGGACCCAGATTGTTGGGGGCACAAGAGGCTGACTGCAAACTGCTTATAGAGGGCTGGAAAAGTGGTCTATAAGTCTGAATGATCTTGCTAAGTGGGAAGGAAGGAAGGAAGGAAGGAAGGAAGGGTCCTGGTGGCGCAATGGTCAGAAAGCAGTATTGCAGGCACACTCTTCCCACTGCCCCCAGTTCGATCCTGACCGGCTCAAGGTCGACTCAGCCTTCCCTCCTTCTGAGGTTGGTAAAATGAGGACCCAGATTGTTGGGGGCAAGAGGCTGACTCTGTAAACCACTTAGAGAGCGCTGTCAAGCACTGTAAAGTGGTATATAGGTTTAAGCACTGTTGCTATCTGTTGAGAGAGCCGAGGTGGCGCAGTGGTTAGGGTGCAATACTGCAGGCCACTTCAGCTGACTGTTATCTGCAGTTCGGCTGTTCAAATCTCACCGGCTCAAGGTTGACTCAGCCTTCCATCCTTCCAAGGTGGGTGAAATGGGGACCCAGACTGTGGGGGCGATATGCTGACTCTGTAAACCGCTTAGAGAGGGCTGAAAGCCCTATGAAGCGGTATATAAGTCTAACTGCTATTGCTATTGCTACGTATCTGATGGCGCAGTAGTCAGAACGCAGAATTGCAGGCTGACTCTGCCAGCAAGGAAAGTTGCAAAATGGGCCAAAACTCACTTAGCAAATGAGTTAGAAATTTATCCCTCCATAGTGGCCGTAAGTTGAGGGCTACCTGTTTGAACTTAAGAACTGCAGTGATTCACTTAGCGTCCGTGACAAGAAAAATCATAGAACCGGGCAAAACTTCCCTTAACAAATTTCTCACTTAGCCACATAAATTTGGGGTTCCGTGGTGGTCGTACGCTGAGGACTACCCCGTCCTGCAGTTGTGGCCATTTGCTGTGTCCTATGCTCAAGGGACCATTATTTATGACCCTTTTTATTTTCCTAAAAAAACCCCGCCGTTAAGTTGCTTTGTGGTATGATGGCCAGGATAATAAATGTAATAAATAAATTTACTTGTGGCTTCTGGCAAAAAGGCTGCCCATTGTGGACAGTGGGTTCGATTGAGTTCATTTTACGACTGCTGCCATATTAAAAACGTTGCAAAAATCGGGTTGGTCCACTTGGGTGCCTTGATTTATGACCGTCGTGGTACACGACAGAAATTCCAGGCTCACATTACGGTCGTAAGTTGGGGACTAGCCTGCGCACACAGTTCATGTTGTGGCTCGCCAGCAGCTGGTGAAGCCGGCAGCAGATTCGGACAGTGAGGAGGGTTGGGGAGGAACCTGGGCCGGTCCTGGAGTTCTGGGGAAGGCTCTGAGGAGGGCTCTGTGTCGGAGGCAGAGAGGGGGCCAGGGCCGTCTGACAGTTATCAGCTGCCTTCGGAGTCAGACACCAGTGAGGCAGAAGAACAGCTGGAGCCTGTTCCCAGTGTGCACATGCACAGAGCTGCCAGACGAAGGGAACAGCTAAAGAACAGGGGTCGACTTGGGAGCAAAGCCACAGGTGGACGGTGAATGGCCCCTCCCAGAGGGAATAAAAGAGGAGCGAAAGGGGAGTGGAGTTTGCAGGAGACAATTAGTTCGCTTAATTGGTTCGTGACTCTCCGAGGCTCCTTGCCAAGTTCTGCAGATCTCGTCCTGGCACCTCTCCAAGCCAGATAAGGTCTGTGGCTGTAAATCCTCCCTTGAAAGACTTTGCTGGATGTGAAGGAGCAGAATTCACAGTCAATTAATAAAAGGGGTTTTTTTTTGTCGGGACCAGGAGTTGGCTTCATGCTCTTGGGAAGCCTCCGAGGGCTTTTGGCCCTCTGCTTTCTGCCAGTTTGGCCCTAAATGCAAATCTTTTCCCCAAAGTTCAGACTAGGATGGAAGAGAAAGCAAAAAAAAAAAAGTGGTTTTTTTGGCTCTTAATCAAAACCGTGCGGAGATACAGTGAGGCCTTCTCAGCAGCTGCTTTCCTCTGGAGATTTCCCAAAAAAGAACCTGATTGGGTGCATTTGAAAGAAATGAGAAAATGTTGTTTTTAATCAAACTACCTTGCATTAAGATGAGCTCTGCTCTCAGTCGAATTAAAGAAATAAATTACCTAGGGCTGCCGAGAATTTCCTCTCTTTTTTGGGGGGGGAGGGAGGGTGTTATAGGCCTGGTTTTTATGGCTAACCAGGAGAAAAAACTATAATTCGTGCCTAGTTGGTTAGAGGTTGATTTGAATTCTGAATTCCACATTTTTGAATGATTAGAAGGTAAAGGTTCCCCTTGCGCATACATGCTAGTTGTTTCTGACTATAGAGGGCAGTGCTCCTCTCCGTTTCAAAGCCGAAGAGCCAGCGCTGTCCGAAGACGTCTCTGTGGTCATGTGGCCAGCATGTCTCAATGCCAAAGGCCCACGGAACTCTGTTACCTTCCTACCAAAGAAGAGTTGAGGTGGCGCAGTGGTTAAATGCAGCACTGCAGGCCACTTCAGCTGACTGTTATCTGCAGTTCAGCTGTTCAAATCTCACCGGCTCAAGGTTGACTCAGCCTTCCATCCTTCCGAGGTGGGTAAAATGAGGACCCGGATTGTTGTTGGGGGCGATATGCTGACTCTGTAAACCGCTTAGAGAGGGCTGAAAGCCCTATGAAGCGGTATATAAGTCTAACTGCTATTGCTATTCCTATTTTTCTACTCACATTTTTAACGTGCTTTCGAACTGCTAGGTTGGCAGAAGCCGGGACAAGTCACGGGAGCTCCCTCCGTTACGCGGCGCTAGGGATTCGAACCGCCGAACAGCTGACCTTTCTGATCGACAAGCCCAGTGTCTTAGCCACTGAGCTACCATGTCATTAGATACTTTATGGTACGTGATTAAGTACCATCAGCTTGGTATTAACTCTTAGGGACCCATATGGATGGAAAGTCCCAAAGGTGCTTTTTCTGGAGGCAACTGGATGTCTTGTTTTTTTTTTTCTTTTGAAGATGTTTCGCTTCTCATCCAAGAAGCTTCTTCAGCTCCCACAGGATGGTGGGGAACGGAAGTCTTAGGGATAGATAGCTTCTCCAGGATCATCTGTCTCCAGCCTGCTCCTTCAGGTCTTCTGACGGTGTCCTCATCACTGTGGAAACTCAGTCCATCCAGAATAACAAAGTTGGAGGGGACCTTTGAGATCCTCTAGTCTAGTCCAACCCCCTGCTCAATCAGGAAGCCCTATAGCATTTCAGACAAATGGTTATCCAATCTCTTCTGAAAAACTTCCAGTGTTGGAGCATTCACAACTTCTGGAGGCAAGTTGTTCCATTGATTAAGTCCTCTCGCTGTCTGGAAATCTCTCCTTAAGTTCTATGTTGCTTCTCTCCTTGATTAGTTTCCATCTGTTGCTATACATTGTTGTGACATGGTGAATATATTTATGATGAGTATGATCATGATTTATCACTTGTATCTTTTAAGTACACTGAGAACTTATGCACCGAAGATAAATTTCTTGTGTGTCCAATCACACTTGGCCAATAAAGAATTCTATTTCAATCCATTCCATTCTATTCTATTTCTATCCTATCCCATCCCATCCCATCCCATCCAATTGAGGACAAGGAATAGAATAGAATAACAGAGACGGAAGGGACCTTGGAGGTCTTCTAGTCCAACCCCTTGCTTAGGCAGGAAACCCTACACCACTTTAGACAAATGGCTTCACCCCTTCTTTGTGGCAGCCCCTGAGATATTGGAAGACTGCTACCATGTCACCCCTGGTCCTTCTCCTTGTTAGACTAAGCATACCTGGGTCCCCTTAATCAGTGTTTTTCAACCTTTTTTGTGCAAAGGCACACTTTTTTCATGAAAAAAATCACGAGGCACACCACCATTAGAAAATGTTAAATTTTTTTAACTCTGTGCCTATATTGACTATATATAAAGTAATTTTCCCACGGCACACCTTACACTATGTCACGGCACACTAGTGTGCCGCGGCACAGTGGTTGAAAAACACTGCCCTTAATCATTGATCAGGGGGCATTAGCATATTTACCCGCACCGAAATCCAACATCCCGACACCCGAGGTGGTGCAGTGCCCCCATGATTAATAGCAACTGGCGCCCTTACCTTCAATGACTCAATAGAGATATCTCTCCGTCAACTGAAATAGGATTCTCTTAGAGACAGATAGAGAGTCCTTTAGGCAGTGAACCCTTGGCTGTGAAATGTTCCTCCTAAAGCATGTTTTTAACATATTTTAATACCAGGAAACTTTCCAAGGCTGTCAATGAAAAAAAGTGAACACACATTTTTAATTATTTGCCCCCGGACTTATTTTAATAAAGAAAGATGCGAACATACCACTTTCTTCCTCCTCGTCCCCCACCCCCTCCATCGTAACCCTGAGAGGTGGGTTTGGTTGAGATAGAGAGAGGGACTGGCCCCGAACTCATCCAGCTGGATTTTATACTTAAAGTGGAACTAGAATTCCTTGTCTCCTGGTGATTGGCCCAAAATCATCCAGCTAACTATCATGCCTTAGGTGGGACTAGAACTCTCAGCCTCCTGGTGATTGGCCCAAAGTCACCCAGCCAACTATCATGCCTTAGGTGGGACTAGAACTCCCAGCCTCCTGGTGATTGGCCCAAAGTCACCCAGCCAACTATCATGCCTTAGGTGGGACTAGAACTCCCAGCCTCCTGGTGATTGGCCCAAAGTCACCCAGCCAACTATCATGCCTTAGGTGGGACTAGAACTCCCAGTCTCCTGGTGATTGGCGAAAAGTCACCCAGCCAGCCAAGCACACCAGTTTGGATCACATGATCGTGGAGATGCTGTGAACAGTCATAAGCGTGAGCATCTGTCCCTTTTTTTCAGTGCCGCTGTAACTTCGAGTCAGTCACTAAACAAATGGTTGAAAGTCTTCTTGCATGGATATTCCAGTGTGCTTGCTCCGAATGTAGTTTGCACGCAGGCACACGCTCGCGCGTACACACACACACACACACACACACACACACTTATCCTTCCGAGGTGGGTAAAATGAGGACCCGGATTGTTGTTGGGGGCAATATGATGACTCTGTAAACCGCTTAGAGAGGGCTGAAAGCCCTGTGAAGCGGTATATAAGTCTAACTGCTATTGCTATTATGTGTATGTTCAAAAGCTGGGGTTGGACTAGAAGACCTCCAAGGTCCCTTCCAACTCTTGTTATTCTGTTAAAAGTCCTCTCGGCCTCAAAATCTATGGAAATCTATTAAATCTTTCTCCACGTTTATTAATTCTGAAGATATGTTTCCCAGCTGTGGCTACTGGTTAACAGAGTGTCTGCGTTTAATGGTGAGTTTGTTAAATGAACATTAATCCCATCATTCATCTCTCTCTCTCTCTCTCTCTCTCTCTCTCTCTCTCTCTCTCTCCCTCCCTCCCTCCCTCCCTCCCTCCCTCTCTCTCCCCCCCCCCCGTGATCAATAGTAGTGTTGAAGTGTCACTTAATCACCCAAATAAAACCTCGACGCTGCTTTCTACCTCAAATAACTGTTCATTATTCATGCATATATATATTATTATATTTTTGGAGGCTAGGAGAGATTATTTTAAGGCAGGCGTATATCGCATGTTCCACTTAAACGTGGCCATTAAAATTTCAGGCCGGTTCTCGGCGGGGCTAAAATTTCTGATCTACATTAAAAAGCTCCTTAAGAATAGCGCCTCTCCTGGCTTTAAACGATGATTTAAACTAGGTTTGCGAAAGCCCTCTCGTTTTCATGTCTCATCGTGGAAAAAGCTGCAGGGTAGCCGGATCAGAGGAACACGTCGGCTTTTTCAACTCGCCAATCTAAGAACTCTCCAAAAAAAAAATCAGCAAAATCAGAATATACAAATCGTGGAAAAAGGCAGCCTGGTTGGGAATAAAAATTTTCTGATGCAATCCCTTTTGTCTAAAACAAGGATCTCTTATCTGGAGATCTGTGCCTAATTTTTTTTCTCCCTCCCAAAGGGGATAGTAAATCCGACCCAGGGAATTTACACTCTGTTGTTTCTAACTAAATTTACAATTGCCCTGTGATTCATTGTCCCCTGATCCAGCAGAATGGATCGGGAGAGTTTGCGCTGAGAATAAGATTGGCGAATGGATCTTTTTCTGATCAGATCTTGCTCACCTCTGATTAGGTGCGGCGGCGGGGGGGGGCACGCAGAGACTGTGAAACGCATACAGGCAGTCCTTGACTTACGAACCGCAATCGAGCCCGAAATGCCTGCCGCTAAGTCGGACAGTTCTTAAGTGAGTTTGGGCCAGTTTTTACACCCTTTCTTGCCACCGTTGTTAAGCGAAACACTGCAGTGGTTCGGTTAGTAATCCAATTGTTAAGCCAATCCGGCTTTCCCCTTGACCTTGCTATTCAGAAGGTCGTAAAACAGGATTAAGTGACCCTGGGACACTCTCAACCATCGTGGCCTGCCAGAGGCCAGCAGAGTCGGACAGTGGGGAGGTTGGGGAGGAACCTGGGCCAGTCCTGGAGTCTGGGGAAGGCTCGGACGAGGGCTCTGCGTCGGAGGGAGATAGGGCCAAGGCTGTCTGGCAGTGATCAGGTGCCTCCGGAGCTAGACAGCAGTGAGGCAGAGGAACAGGGGGAGCCTGTTCCCCGTGTGCACATGCACAGAGCTGTCAGAAGAAAAGAACAGTTCAGAAATCAGGGTCGACTTGGGAGTAAAGCCACAGGTGGATGGTGAATGGCCCCTCCCATAGGAAATAAAAGAGGAGCGAAAGGGGAGGGGGCTTTTGCAGGAAGCAATCCGTTCGTTCATTCGTTTCAGGAGTGTGAAGATCTGTCTGTGAATCCCTGAGACTCTGTGCCAAGTCTTTCCTTGCACAGCACCTCATTTGGACAATATTTACATGGCAGCTTTCCAAGCTAGATAAGGTCTGTGGTCCTTTGAAAGACTGTTTACCAGGCCTTTGCTGAATGGGAATGAGAGGGATTCACATTCGTTTCATAAAAGGGGTTTTGTCAGGACCAGGATTCTGCCTCGTGATTTTCGGGAAAGCCTCGGTCAGAACAACCGTCATAAGTACATGCCAGTTGCCAAGCCTCTGAATTTTGATCAAATGACTATGGGCATGCTGCCACGGTGGTCAATATGGAAAACCCATCCTGAGTTAGTTATTTTTTCCAGTGGTGTCTTTGCTCAGAAATCATCTCCATGCCATTTTTTTTTTTTTGGGGGGGGGGGGGGATTGTTTATAAATTGGCCGGCTGGTAGCCGTGAATGTTGTTGAATTTTGCGTAATAAGCAAGAAATGCAAACTTGACGGCGTCCAGAAGATTTGAGACCCCCTTTGCAGATGGGATATAGAGCGCCGGGGGGTGGGGGGGCGCTTCGAATTTAGTTTAGCGGCTTGGAATATTCCTGGGTAAATTTCTGGATGGGATGCTCCATTTGCCGACTTGACGGAAAACACGTTTTTCATTTTCAATCATATCGTGTGTCTTAATTGCTGTCGAAGTTGTTACATGCGTAGTGTTTTTAAAAGAAGGGGGGGGGGAGAACCAGACATGCTACTTAAAAAGCTAATTGGAAACAGTTGCATCCCTTCTTGATGAATTCAGATGTGTATGGAAAAAAGTGGTGGTAGGGTAAATGGCTTCACATGAGGAGGAGGACTGGGTTTTGTCTCGATGCCGTGTCCGCGCCAGGCAGTCCGGAGAAGAGAAAGATCAGTTGAACACGTTGCAAAGGAGGAGAATATTTGGAGCTCAGGGTTGAACCGCAGGCTCCTTGGTGATGTGTGAGCTGGGTGGGTTTCTTGCAGGAGGTTTGATCAATTTCTTCTCCTTCTCCTCCTTCTTCTCTTCTTCTTCTTCTCTTCGTCTTTCTCCTTTTTCTATTACTTTCCCCTTCTCTTCTTCCTCCTCCTCCTCCTATTCATAATCCCTTCTTCTTCTCCTCTTCCTCCTCCTCTTCCCCTTGTCCTCCTTCTCTTCTTCTTCTCTTCATCTTCCTCCTCCTCCTCCTTTTCCTATTCCTTTCCCCTTCCCCCCTCCTCTTCCTCCTCTTCTTCCTAACTACTACTACTACTACTACTACTACTCCCCTTCCTCCTCCTCCCCTTCCTCCTCCTCCCCTTCCTCCTCCTCCCCTTCCTCCTCCTCTTCTCTTCATCTTCCTCCTTTTCCTATTCCTTTCCCCTTCCCCCTCCTCTTCCTCCTCTTCTTCCTAACTACTACTACTACTACTACTACTACTACTACTACTCCCCTTCCTCCTCCTCCCCTTCCTCCTCCTCCCCTTCCTCCTCCTCTTCTCTTCATCTTCCTCCTCCTTTTCCTATTCCTTTCCCCTTCTTCTTCTTCTTCTTCTTCTTCTTCTTCTTCTTCTTCTTCTTCTTCCCCTCCTCCTCCTCCTCCACCTCCACCTCCTTTTCCTATTCCTATTCATAACCCCTTCCTCCTCCTTCTCTTCTTCTTCCTTTCTTCTGTCCTTCCTTCTTTCCTTCCCTTCCTTCCTTCCTTCCCTTTTTCTCCTGAAGGAGAATAAATGTGGCCAATTGGCCGTGATTATACCACAACTGTATCCTCCTGTCCCTACTTCTAAAATAGCAGTTCAGGGAAGACCATCCGCCATCCAGCTAAGCGTGCAGGCTCTCTCTAGGCCGGGTATCCTCGGCGTTCCTTATGACCGGATTTATTTTTCCGTGCTTCCACCTCCGCCTCTCCTCCTTCGTCGGGAAACCAATCCAGTGGGGGTCCCCCGCGACCTTTTTTAAGGGGCCGTCCCCTTGCGAGGCACAAGCCCTCTTTAAGTGGGAGGAAAACGGTGTTTGCAGAAAACGTGCTGCCTCAGCCTATTTCCTGGTGTGTTCTCTGCACATCATTCCCTGGACCTCCGGCAAAGCCAGCGCTGCAGCGGGAGTTCGGCCAAGCAAAGCGAGACAATTCACAAAAGCTGAGCAAGCAGTTGTGAAGTTATTTCAGAAGTTGTTGCCCTGATGGAGATGTCCGGGGGGAGGCGAGTTTCTATGATTCATCGTTGGTCAGTTTTGGTGCCTTCAAAGGCTGCTGGGACTGTGGCTCCTTTCTCTCTCCGGCAAGGGGCTGCTCTGGCTGTGGATGATGGGTATTTGTTACTCTAGGAGGCGTTAGAGCCGAGGATGGTTTTGTCTAACCTTCTGCTCCCTGCATGCACTGATTTGTTTCAGAATCACAGAGTTGGAAGGGACCTTGGAGGTCTTCCAGTCCAACCCTCAGGGGACCCTATTCCAAAGGTGTCAAACTCAGTTTCATTGAGGGCCACATCGGGATTGGGTTTGAGCTTGGAGGGCCAGGTGGGGGCCTGGACGTGGCCATGGTGGGTGTGGCCATGGTGGGCGTGGCCATGGTGGGCGTGGTCACAGGATCACACATCTGCAGATATGGTGTTATAAACTTCTAAAAATAGGGAGGCCTACATTTCTGCGGTTCTTTTTTTAATACTTACTTGATCTACTTCATCACCTTATGAGAGAGAGAGAGCAGACTCCATAGGACAGTGTTTCTCAACCTTGGCAACTTGAAGATGTCCGGACTTCAACTCCCAGAATTCCCCAGCCAGCGAATGCTGGCTGGGGAATTCTGGGAGTTGAAGTCCGGACATCTTCAAGTTGCCAAGGTTGAGAAACACTGCCATAGGAAGACTAGAACTAGTCTTGACTAGAATTGACATAGGCTATAGTAGCAGAATCCTCCAAGCCTCAAAGGATTCACCACCAAAGCGTTGTGCAGAGCGTTGTGCAGGTGCTGTACGCGCCGTGTGCGTAAGTGCTGAAGACTTAAAAGACCGGTAAGGAGCGCAGGCGGGCGGGCGGGTGGGCCCTCCCAAGCACCATATCGGAACGGTATCCGGTGCTCTGGGCAGGCTCCCGGTCCGCTCGTACCGGGACATATCGCCTGCAACCCACCACTGTTCCTTCGGTTCATCAGCGCGGGAATATTACGCGGGAGGGGAGGGGGAAGAACCGTGTATCTTCAGAGTTCCTTTTTTAAATTCGAGACATTTTTTTCCGCAAGCCCAAAGTTCAACCCTCCTCGTCCGCGTCTAAGGCCTGTCATTTTCCGCTGTGACAGCCTGAGTGATCCTTTAATTTTCCTGCCCCTTAGAAAAAACTTCAGTCTCTTACCCAGTAGATAAATGAGGCAGCCCTCAGGAAACACAGCTCGCCAGAGTGTCTTTCCGTTGGAAAGCACAATAAACGCCGGAGCTAATAAATGTCCTCTCCCATCAAGAGGAGGCGTATAATGACTAAATGATGGAGAAAAGGGATCCGGGGAAACGAATGAGCAAGCCGATCGGAGGCGACAAAGCATTCCTTAATAACTGCTCCCTTCTTTGGTTGACTCGGAACACGCTTCCCTACCTGTGGGGGAAACTGCCGAGGGGGGGAAGGCCAGGGGTCTTTGGCAGGGGATGGGTTTTGTAGTTTTTACAATACAATAGCAGAGTTGGAAGGGACCTTGGAGGTCTTCTAGTCCAACCCCCTGCCTAGGCAGGAAACTCTACACTGTTTCAGACAAATGGCTATCCAACATCTTCTTAAAGACTTCCAGTGTTGGGGCATTCACAACTTCTGGAGGCAACTTCTGTTCCACTGATTAATTGTTCTCACTGTCAGGAAATTTCTCCTCAGTTCTAGGTTGCTTCTCTCCTTGATTAGTTTCCACCCATTGCTTCTTGTTCTACCCTCAGGTGCCTTGGAGAATAGCTTGACTCCCTCTTCTTTGGGGCAACCCCTGGGATATTGGAAGACTACTATCATGTCTCCCCTAGTTCTTCTCTTCACTAAACTAGACATACCCAGTTCCTGCAACTGTTCTTCATATGTTTTAGTTTCCAGTCCCCAAATCAACTTTGTTACTCTTCTCTGCACTCTTTCCACAGTCTCCACATCTTCTACATCATGGTGACCAAAACTGGATGCCGTATTCCAAGTGTGGCCTTTCCAAGTCCTTATAAAGTGGTATTAACCCTTCACGTGATCTTGATTCTCTCCCTCTGTTTATGCAGCCTAGAACTGTGTTGGCTTTTTTGGCAGCTGCTGCACATGGCTGGCTCCTATTTAAATGCTTGTCCACTAGGACTCCAAGATCCCTCTCACAGTTACTACTATTGAGCAAGGTACCACCTATTCATTCTCCTCCGCTGAACAGCTGCTTGTGAGCTGGAGAAGGCCGGTCTTAATACCACGGCTTTTACCCTCATGCCACCAACGTCACAAAGGTGTCAGGTTCCCAACGAAATCCCTCGGGGCGGGGGGATCAGTATTAGGGGAATGTGCAGCTCTTGTTATTATCCAGATGGGTAAAATAAATATCCATTATTAACAGGAGAGAATTGTTTGTAGCTCGGTGGGGAGTCCTTGGTGCTCTCTGAGCTTGGTGGTTTTCCTTACAGACATTTCACGACCCAACTAGGTAATCTCATCAGTGTTAGAAAGGTTTGTGGTGAAGAGGGAGGACTGTATGGTCCTTGATGCTCTCTGAGCTTGCTGATATCCTCATGACCCAACTCGGTAACCAGATGTGACTGACAACTGTTCAAATCCCAATCGGACGGGCTTCTTAGCCTGCAATGAAAGAGAAACCTTTTTTTAAATACAGAGAGTGCCATCTTTGGGGATCTGGGTCAGAACACCAGCATGGTGCAGGCAGAAGGAAGAAAGAGGCAGGAATGAATGCAACGGAGCGATGGTTTTTGTAGTCCAGATACAGTTGGAGAATGCAATTTGGGCTCTCCTGGCCTCCACTCAAACGTGACTCGGGGAATCGAATCATGTCAGACATATCTGGCAGAGAAATGGCCGAATCTGAATCTTGGTTTTTTCATTCTATTCAGGTGCTTATTTCCATGCCTGTGAAAAAGATAAATCCCTTTGAAATACAGGAAGATAATCACGGCTTTTGAAATGAATAACGCCTCCCCCCCCCCCCTACCAAGGCTGAAATCTTGATTTCTGCACACACACCCTGCTAAGTATCCCAGCTTAACCCTTTGCTGGATTGCGTGCCACCGATTCCCACGATGCTACTTCACATAAACGGGGGCGTGTGAACTCCAGCCAAAGGATCCTTGGGGTACTCAAAAGCAGAGAGATTTGGGGTCAACGAGAGCCCCTGTCCTAATTTTTCTCCCCCCCACCCCTGGCTCTTGTACATCATGATATACTTGGGGACAGTTGGAGACGTTAAGGTAAAGGTTCCCATCACACATGTGTGCTAGTCGTTCCTGACTCTAGGGGGCGGTGCTCATCTCCGTTACAAAGCCGAATAGCCAGCGCTGTCCGAAGACGTCTCCGTGGTCATGTGGCCGGCATGACTCAACGCCGAAGGCGAACGGAACGCTGTTCCCACCAAAGGTGGTTCCTATTTTTCTACTTGCGTTTTTTACGTGCTTTCGAACTGCTAGGTTGGCAGAAGCTGGGACAAGTCGCGGGAGCTCACTCCGTTATGCAGAGCTAGGGATTCGAACCGCCGACCTTTCTGATCGACAAGCTCAGTGTCTCAGCCCCTGAGCCTTTAGTAGGCTACAAATTAGGAAAATTAGCCCAGCTTTTGTTCTCGCAGTTCACTTCCTAAAATGGTCATTTTTCTACAAGATGCCGTTCCTCCTCCTGAATCGGTTTTGATGCATTCCCACAACGCAGCTTCAATTGCGGAAAAATCCCCAGATGCGCATGGTTTAAAAGGCTTTGAAAAAAATACTGTGCATCAAAATGACATATAAAGCTCAAATCGAAAACAATTGAGAGCCAGTTTGGTCTAGTAGTTGAGGCACCTGGATAGAAATCAGGGCATGTATTCAAATCCTGCCATGAAAGCTGGCTGGCTGACATTGGGCCAATCACCAGGAGACAGGGAGTTCTAGCCCTGCCTTAGGCACGAAAGCCTGCTGGGTGACTTTGGGCCAATCACCAGGAGACTGTGAGTTCTAGTCACACTACAGGCATGAAAGCCAATTGGGTGAGATTGGTCCAATTACCAGGAGACAGGGAGTTCTAGTCCTGCCTTAGGCATGAAAGCTGGCTGGGTGTCTTCAGGCCAATCACCAGCAGACAGTGACTTCTAGCCTTGCCTTATGCACAAAAGCTGGTTTGGTGACTTTGGGCCAATCACCAGGAGACAATAAGTTCTAGTCCCATTACAGGCATGAAAGCCGATTGGCTGAGATTGGTCCAATCACCAGGAAATAGTGAGTTCTAGTCCCGCCTTAAGCATGAAAGCCAGCTGGGCGACTTTGAGACAATCCCCAGGAGAGGGTGAGTTATAGTCCTGCCTTAGCCATGAAAACCAGCCGGGTGACTTTGGGCCAATCACCAGGAGACGGTGGGTTCTAGTCCTGCCTTAGCCATGAAAACCAGCCGGGTGACTTTGGGCCAATCACCAGGAGACGGTGAGTTCTAGTCCTGCCTTAAATACGTAGGATGGCTGAGTCACTTTGAGCCAATCAGCAGGAGACAGTGAGTTCTAGTCCTGCCTTAGCCATGAAAGCCGACTGTATGACTTTGGATCAGCCACAGGCGCCAATGAATTCTAGCCCCATCTTAGGCGTACAAGTCTAAGAAATAAAATAAAACACAGCACCTTCTTCTGGACTGGGCAGGTCAGAGGAAATAAAATAAGTCCAGCCACAGGAGTGTCACCTGTTGTGCGTACCAGTCTCTCTACTTCAAAAGTCTCCTCCCGGGGGCAGAGGGGGGGGGGCTTCCTTTCCACCAAAATCGCTTCGCGGTAATGCAACAATAGATCAAAGCAAGCTTTGGTTAGCTCCCACCACCTCTCTTGTACCGTTAAAACTGGGCCGTTCAATCAGTGCCAATTATCTTCTAGTTTTTCCACTTCCCTCCTCCTTTCTCCAAAACAGATTTCCGGGTGTCCGAATAGACAATCTGTCTATTTTGAGAAAGCCGCCTCGTTTTAATCCTCCTGCAGGTAGATTTCAAATAAGAGAGACCTTTGAAATCCCGTCTCATCGTGATGAGGAGGAGAAGCCACCTGGCCCGACTTCTGTAAATAATGTCATCTCGGTTCCTTTTATTTGGCCCGAGATGATTTATTTAGTCTTCGGTTTCAGGTTTTTTTTTTTTTTCCTTTTGCCCTCTGGATGGATTATGATCTGCGTTCGACGTAACGACATCATCTTGGCCTTTGAAACTCGTTGCAATCGAATCCTGCCGAACAGGCAGAATTGTAAGAAAAAATAAAAAATAAAATCTATTTATCTCGATTGGTTCTTTCAGACCAGGTAATGTCATTTCTACCTGCCAGGTTTTCCTTGAATGCTGTTCTATTTTGAATAGAATTTGCTGCTTCCTGCACAACGCAGGTCATTATTGCGTTTCCATGTGTATTAATTTCCCTCGCATACCCCGATGCCCTGTGACTCGTTCCCGGATCATAGGAATAGCTCGGCAGATTCCCCTTCCCGCGAACGAGCCCCGTAAGTAGAGAGAGAGCTCTCGCTCAATTCAAGTGCGCACAACCGAAACAACCGCTGGGAATGTTGGCGAGAACGTCAAATGCCAAAATTTAAAGGAAAAACGGCAGTCGATATCAGGCAGGCCAGCTAGATTGAAGCCGCACGATCCTTCGTAAGTTATCCTCAGCTTAGCGAATGTCTTCTGCGGTATTTGTGGCATTTGTTCCTCAATCATTCTGCATATTAAAGAAAATAAGAGGATTGAAAGACATGAAATGAAACTCTACCCTGGGAATGTAATCCTATCTGCCTGTCCATCCATCCACCTATTTATCTATTGTACCTACCGACTGCCTATTTGAACTAGCTAGCCAGCACTGTCTTTCCATCAGAGACTATTATGAGTCCATCCATCTATCTTATCTATCCATCCATCCATCTGTCTGTCATCTATCTATCCATCTATCTATCTATCTATCTTTCTATCTATCTATCTATCTATCTATCATCTATCTATCTATCTATCTATCTATCTATCTATCTATCTATCTATCTATCTATCATCTCTGCCTGCCCATCTATCCATTCATCCATCCATCTACCCATCCAGCTATCTATTCATCTATCCATCCATCTGTCTTATCATCTATCTATCTATCTATCTATCTATCTATCTATCTATCTATCATCTATCATCTATCCATCTATCCATCTATCAATTTATCATCTCTGCCTGCCCATCTATCCATCCATCCATCCATCTATTCATCTATCATCTCTGCCTGCCCACCCATCTGCCCGTCCATCCATCCATCCATCTATCATCTATCTATCTATCTATCTATCTATCTATCTATCTATCTATCTATCTATCTATCTATCTACCTACCTACCTACCTACCTACCTACCTACCTACCTACCTATCTATCCTTTGCCTGTCCACCCATCATCTATCTATCCATCTATCATCTCTGCTTGCCCATCCATCCATCCATCTATCATCTATCTATCTATCTATCTATCTATCTATCTGTCTATCTATCTATCTATCTATCTATCTACCTATCTATCCTTTGCCTGTCCACCCATCATCTATCTATCCATCTATCATCTCTGCTTGCCCATCCATCCATCCATCTATCATCTATCTATCTATCTATCTATCTATCTATCTATCTATCTATCTATCTATCTACCTATCTATCCTTTGCCTGTCCACCCATCATCTATCTATCCATCTATCATCTCTGCCTGCCCATCCATCCATCCATCCATCCATCCATCTTTCTATCATCTGCCCATCCATCTACCTGTTCGTCCTCCTATTTACTTACCTGCTTAATCAAAGTAGCCAGCTGTCTTTCTGTCGAACTCTGTCTGTCTGTCCATCTAACCCAATCCTCCATTCATCCATTTAACCACCCATCTATTTATTTACCCGCCTCCCTGCCTAATCAAGCTAGCCAGCTCTGTTTTTCTACCTCATTCTATCGTTCTCTCTCCTTCTCCACCTCTGTCTCTCTCTGGGGTAACTGCTTTACCCCAGAGGCTCTGAAAGAGCATTTCTGATTCTCACCATGTTAAGGTAGCTGGACTTCAATTCCTAGAATTCCTCCAGTCAGTGTGCAGGCTGGAGGCATTCTGGGAGTTGAGGTCCACCCACCCTAATGTGGCAGAGATTGAGAAGCACTGCTCTACATGACTTTTCCGTAGAATTACACTTTTAAATATGCACTTTGGTCTCTCTTTTACTAAAAATCCTCTCTTTTTTTCATTTGTCCACATTTCGTTTGACTGTTTCCTCACCACCACAATGCATCAAGCAAGCTGCACCTGCGCGTGCGCACACACACACAAACACACACACACACACACACCCTGCCTGCCTGCTGAAGGAGGAAGCAGTCAACCCCCATCAATCTCTTTTGGTCTTCTACTTGAGAAATCTACTCTTTCGATAAATCTTGGTCGAGGTTTGTGGAGTGCTGGCTTTGTGAAATGATTGGTTGTGTGGTTGTATCATGATTGGTAGATTGGTGCTGGCTGTGTGTCCGTTGTTGTTTCGTGTTGTAACGGCCTGGGTGGTGGGTGGGGCTCATTTGTTGACTGGGGCTGGTTTCCAGATGTCTGGTAGGCGGGAGGTATCGTCACGTTTATTCGTGTTGTGGGGGTGTTTCTCTATTTTGATGGCTTCCATAATTATTCTCTTGTTGAAGTGTTCAGTTTTGGAGATTAATTTGGTTCGTTCAAAATCAATTTCACGTCCTGTAGCTTTAAGGTGCTGGAAAAGGGAGGAAGTTTTTTCTACTTTACTGACTGCGTTCTTGTGTTCTGTGATGCGGGCATTTATTCTCTTCTTCGTTTGTCCTATGTATGTGGCAGGGCAGATTTTGCATGGCATTTCGTAGACTCCAGCTAGAAAACCAAGGAGTCTATGAAATACCATGCACCGGACCCAGAACAACACAGGATGCCACCACCAATCGGTTCCACCACAAAACCGTGCTCGACTAAACCGCGTCTGACTAAACCGCGTAGCTGACGTCATCAACAGGGCGACAACAGCGTGGAGACAGAAACACGCTGTAAACCCTAAACCTAAAATTAACCCCTAAACCTAACCCTAACCCTAAACCTAACCCTAAACCTAACCCTTAACCTAACCCTAACCCTTAATCTAACCCTAAACCTAACCCTTACCTTAAGTTGAATCGGCTTGCTTTCAAAGCGCTATTTAAAGCGCCCTTCTTTCTCCGCGCTGGCTGTTGTCGCCCTGTTTTTTTTTTTTTTTAAGAGAACTTTTTTATTTTTCTTTAAAAAAAACAAACACAAATATGTCATCATTTGTCAATCATTAAGACATTGAAATACAATTTTTTTTGTTGTGTGTACCCCTCCCTCCCTCCACCCCCCCATCCCCCCTCCTCCTTCCCCCCCCGACTTCCCAGAACCCGTACACGGTATGGATTTTTAACTAACACAGTCTAAAATCTATTGAGAAAAAAGAAATAAAGAAATTAATGACATTCTAGATTGAACTTAGCTTCTTCTTACTGAACTAACTTTTAACAGTTTAAATCATTTCTGATCTTAAGCATAGGCTAACTGGAATTTCTTAGTCCCGTATTTATTTTGTATATAGTCAATCCATTTTTTCCAGTCTCGTTTATATCTCTCATTTGAATGATCTTTGAGATATGCCGATATTTTAGCCATTTCAGCTAAGTTTGTTACTTTCAATGTCCATTCTTGGATTGTAGGCAAGTCTTCCTTCTTCCAATATTGCGCCACCAACAGTCTTGCTGCAGTTATCAGGTGCAGAATCAAATTGGTCTCTACCACTGTAAAATCAGTACATATACCTAGTAAAAATAACTGAGGAATAAACTTTATCCTTTTTTTAAAAACATTTTGCATGACCCACCATATTTTTATCCAAAATGCCTTAACCTTTTGGCAGGTCCACCATATATGATAATATGTAGCATCGAGAGAACCACACCTCCAACATTTAGGCTGTACATTCGGATACATAGAAGCCAACTTTTTAGGATCTAAATGCCATCTATAAAACATCTTGTAAAAATTTTCTCTCAGATTTTGAGCTTGTGTAAATTTCACATTTCTTACCCAAATTCTTTCCCATGTATCCAACATTATTGGTTCCTCAATATTTTGAGCCCATTTTATCATACAATCTTTAACTAATTCTGTTTCCGAATCCATCTGTATTAATACATTATATATCCTCTTTATATGCATTAAGCTTTGATCTCTTATTTGTTTAAACAAATTATCCTCAACTTGAATAAAGCCAATTTTTTGATCTATTTTCCACCTAGCCTGTAATTGCCCATACTGGAACCATGTTTGAACTACCTTCTCCTCTTTTAATACCTCTAAAGATTTTAATTGTAATACCCCCCTTTCCGAGGTAAGAAGCTGTCTGTAAGTAAATCTATCCTGTTTTTGTGCTGTATTCATATTTTCAATTGCATGTCTAGGAATTGCCCACATGGGTATCTTGTCACTTAATTTATATTGGTATTTCTTCCAAACCCGCAATAAAGCATTTCTCAAAATATGACTTTTAAAGTTCTTATCCAATTTTTTGTTGAATAACAGGTAAGCATGCCAACCAAATACCAGATCGTGTCCCTCAATGTTCAATATTCTATCATTGGTTAAATGAATCCAATCACTAATTACAGATAATGCCACTGCATCATAATATAGTTTTAAATTAGGTAGTTTCAATCCTCCTCTCTCGCGTACATCTTGCATTATTTTCATCTTTACCCTCGGCTTCTTTCCTGCCCACACAAATTTGTTGATACCCTTCTGCCATTCTAAAAGGTTCGCATCTTTTTTAAGTATAGGTAACATTTGGAAAAGAAATAAAAATTTTGGTAAAATGTTCATTTTCACTGCCGCTATCCTGCCCAGCAAAGATAAGTGCAATTTCTCCCATTTTTTCATCTCTGTCTGTATGCTATGCCAAAGTGGTTCATAATTATGCTTATATAATTTCCCATTTGAAGTTAAAATGTTAACTCCAAGATATTTGACTTTTTTAACTACCTCACATCCTAGCATCACTCCTAATTCTTCCTTTTGTTTAATATTCATATTTATAGCTAATATTTTGGTTTTTCCTAAGTTTATTTTAAAGCCAGACACTTGACCATATTGATTAATCGTATTCATTAAAACCATACTGGATTCCTGCGGTTGTTCCAATATTATGACCAAATCATCCGCAAAAGCGCGGACTCTATATTCTTGCTGCCTAATCTTGATCCCTTTTAAACCATCCAAGCCCCGTATTTTATTCAACAATACTTCCAAAGTTATAATAAACAATAATGGGGACAAAGGACAACCCTGTCTTGTACCTTTTCCAATTTGAAAAGAGTCTGTTAAACTTCCATTGACTATGATTTGTGCTGTTTGCTGTTGGTATATTGCTTTAATTGACTGTAAAAAATTATCTCCTATCTGCATTTTTTGCAATATCTTCAGCAGAAATTGCCAGTTAACTCGATCAAAGGCCTTCTCAGCATCCAAAAATATAAACGCAGCAGGGATCTGGTTGTTCTTTCCCAAATATTCTAATGCATTAATAATTAATCTGACATTACTTTTCATCTGTCTCCTTTGTATAAAACCTGTTTGGTCCGTATGTATCAATTGTTGAATGACCAACATTAACCTATTTGCTAATATTTTAGTAAAAATTTTATAATCTACATTCAGTAATGAAATGGGTCTATAATTTTTGGGTTGAGTAGTATCTTGATCTTCTTTGGGTATCAAAGATATAAACGCTGTCTTCCAAGATGGAGGGACTTTACCTTCCGTTTGAATCATATTAAATAATTCTCTAAGAGGTTCTACCATTTCTAACTGTAAGTTTTTGTAGTAAACCGCTGTCAAGCCATCTGTACCTGGTGCTTTCCCTGGCTTTAATTGCTTAATTACCTGCAGGATTTCCCCCGAGGTTATTGGTTGATTCAATTTTTGCCTGTGTTCTTCTCTAACTGAAGGTATTTTCTC
Source organism: Thamnophis elegans (assembly GCF_009769535.1). Lineage (NCBI taxonomy): Eukaryota > Metazoa > Chordata > Lepidosauria > Squamata > Natricidae > Thamnophis > Thamnophis elegans. Next base: position 3,620,933 of record NC_045547.1, read on the forward strand.
CTTGTCTAAATATTTGTCTATGTCTAAACCATTAATTTTATCCCCTTTATACAGTTCTGTAAAAAATTCCCAGAAAGCCTTTTGAATCTCTTCCTGTTGGAACACCTCCTTCCCTCTGTAAATCAGTTTAGATATATTTCGAGTTTTCCTTTTTTTCCTAATCTGATAAGCTAACCATCTGCCAGGTTTGTTTGCATTACAAAAAGTATTGTGTTTTGCATATAATAAATTAGTAGCTACCTGGTCAGAGATCAACATGTCAAATTGAGATTTTAATATGTTAATAGCTTCCTTAACCTTTGTATCGTCTGGTTTCCTTGTTAACTCCAGCTCTTTTCTCTTAATTTCCTCTTCCAGTTCTGTTCGTTTTAGCCCTTGCTTATTTCTATGTGTTTTATTTATATTCATCAAAACTCCTCTCATATACGCTTTGCTTGCATCCCATACAAATTCCATAGATGTACCCTTATTCATATTCAAAACAAAATATTCAGATAGTAATTTTTTACAATCATTAATATAGTTTTCATATCTAAATAAATTTTCATTCAGTCTCCAAAACCTTCTTGCCTGCACTACCCTTCCCAACTCCATCCAAACTGGGTTATGGTCCGAAAGGACTCTAGCTGCAATCTTTGTTTTCTTGACCCTAGAAAGCAAATCATTAGTGGTTAGAATAAAATCGATCCTTGAAAGGGATTGATGCCTGTCCGAGAAGAAAGTGAAGTCATATTCCTCTGCATTTCTTTCTCGCCAGATATCTCTCAATTCAAAATCATCCATAATGTCAAAGAAAGATTTGGGTAACTTTGCTCGCATCTTGGTATTTAGGCGGGAAATCTTCTTATCTCTCTTAGTGTCTATCACTCCATTCCAGTCACCCAATAGTATACAGGAACTATAGTCCCACTGTACTAATTTAGCATGAAGATTTCTATAGAATCTATCTTGCTGTTGATTGGGAGCATAAATTCCCAAAAGTAATGTCTTTTTCCCTTCTAAGATTAAGTCTAAAGCAATATATCTTCCGAAGGGATCTGCTTCTATTAATTCAGCTTTCATATCTTTTCTTAAGTATACAACTATACCATTCTTCTTTTCCATAGCAGAAGCTGCAAAATGTTGACCAAGTTTTGAGTTGATCAAATATTTTTGATCAGTTGACTTGATATGAGTTTCTTGCAAACAAATTACATTGTTCTTAAACTGTTTAAGATAATGAAATATTTTCTTCCTCTTCTGTGGAGAGTTCAGTCCGTTGACATTCCATGTTAAAATCTTAGTTGTCATCTTTGGTTGGTTGAAGCATTTTTAGAGCTTCCTGCACGGCCTGTTTAACCTTAGGTCTAGCTCCTCCCACTGCTTCCAGATTTGTTGTTGTAGTTCCTTGATCGATGGCCGATGATTGTTGATGCTGTTGCCTCTTAGCTTGTTTCTCCATACGTCTAGTAGTCATGCGGCTAGGTCTTGGTTCCATAGCACCTTGCACTTCTAGAGAAGAGAGATGCTCCATCTTGTCTGGTGGTTGTGTAGTTTGCTGTCTATCCTGTCCTTCTTGTGGTCTTTCTCTAGGTCCAGATGGTGCAGGGTGTCCGGCCTTCAATATATTATAATAAAAATCTCGGGCTTTCCATACAGAGTTGAGGCGGTACCTTTGCTTATCAAATGTAAATATGATGCCAAATGGTGCATCCCATCTATACTGTATCTGACGATTTCTGAGTTCTTCGACCAAAAAAGCGTAGTCTCTTCTGGCTCTTAACATTTGAGGTGGTATCTCTTTCAAAACAGCCAGGTCTTGACCGCCAATTTGAAGCTTAGTGTTATAAGACGCTTGCAGTACCATATTTCTGAACTCTCTTGTAGTAAAATATATAACGATGTCTCGAGGAAGCTGCTTCTGCTTTGCCAGCCAGGAGTTAACGCGGTAAGCTTTGTCAATTTGCCAGCCTTGGTTGGTCCCTGGTCTTCCCATCAGGCGGTCAAAAGCTTCCGATAGGATCTGTTTCAGGTTCTCCTGTTTCTCCTCACGCAGCCCCCTTACTCTTAATGCGAACTCCATTTGTCGGTACTGTATCATAATAATTTCTTTTTCAGCATTTTCCACTTTTTGTTCCACCACCTCTGTTTTCAATGTCAAGTTAGCATTGGCATCATTAAGAACCTCTAGAGTATCTTCCACTCCAGAAATATGTTCTGTTAATACAGTTACAAGACTCAGCATGTCGTCTCTAATTTTATCAACCTTAGCCTCAAATTTCTCATACAACTCCTGTTTAAGTCCTTTTATTTCACTTTTAATTTCACTTTTAATTTCTTCTTTCATTTCTTTTATTTCCTCTTTTCTCTCCTCTCTATTATCTCTAAATTTATCTTCCATTTTAATTGTCTGTGCATTAAGAGCCTCGCTTAGATTACTCAGAAAAAATTCTTTCGTTAACACATCCCCAGCAGGGGGCGTAGGAAGCGGAGGCTGCAGCTTTGTACCAGGCACTGAGGATATGCCCCTGGAAGTAGAGGGTGACGACTTCAAGTTAATATTTGGTTTTGAGGCCATTTCAAAATTTGTCTGCCTGCAGTTAATAAAACTCTATTGCCTAAATATGCAGCTTTAAGTAAAGAGGCTTTTATTTTGAAGTTTAAGGCTTGGCAAAAGTTTCAGTGAGTAAACATTGTAACAAGACCGTTCAACAGATTCATCACCATTTAACTTCCAAATAAGCAAAGTTAATGAAGGAGTAAAATTCTTCTATTGTGAAACCAAAACATGTGATAAGCTATCTCTTTTGTTTTGAATTCTTTTGAAGTCTTGTGAGAATTAGCAAAAAGTGTTCGTTATTACCGGAGAAACCAGCCTGCTCGGCGCCATTTTAAAAGCCTCTGAGTAAATAATTTTTCGGAGGAGAAAAAGAGAAGAAGCTAAAATGTTGATAAGCAATTATTGTCCTCGCAGTAAACGGATTCAGCTCGTGATAAGATTAAATCAAACAAAACTTAGAGCAGAGTGGGAGAGACCTACTTTGTCCTGCACAAGGCAGTTTGAAGTTCCCAGCACGGACAGCCGTTCTGCCTTGGGCTAGCCCCCCTTTCCTTGCAAGCACAAAAGCTGCAAAAAACGAAGAGCATTTGCCAGCAAAACAGTTTCTTCTTTCCCTCTTGCCTGAAGGATAAGAAAACCTGATAAGACGTCAGATGGAAGATCCTCTAATCAGGTACGTAGCCAGGAATTCGGAGGCAGCTGATTTTTTGCTGCTTCCACCAGTAAGCTCCTCCCAGGAAGTCTGGCTGTTGTCGCCCTGTTGATGACGTCAGCGACGCGGTTTAATCGGGCGTGGTTTAGTCGACCGCGGTTTTGACGGGTCACGCCACCAATCACCCTCACCAGACTCAAACCCAAACCCATCCCATAGACCAAATGCAACCACCGTCCAGAAGCCAAACCATGGCGGCATCACCAACTGCTGCACCCCCCTCCGACCCCCACACAAAGCACACTGACACATGCCATGAACACGTGGCCAGACCGCAAACCCAGAGCCAAACCAAAGCCCGGGATGTTACACCACAGCCAGCTGCTCAGGACATTACATCACAGAACTCAGGAGGTTACAACGCAAAGGCTCAAGATGTAACAACACAGCCAACAGCTTACAGCAACAAAGCCAGCACTCCACACACACACCCATCAATAATTATAGAAAGACGGCAGCTCAGATCACGCTTTGCTCGCACAAGCACGAAGCCCGAGGCACCAGCCTGAAGATGGCGAGTGGGACCTCGTCGAAACGTCGCCAAGATACTCTCAATCTCAACACGGGAAAAGACCCGAATACGCCAAGACCTCGGCCTCCCACAGGAGAAAATTTAGTAGCTTGCCTGGCATTGTTATAGATGTGCCATTTCTGCTAATGGGCTCGCAGTCTGCTGGAGCGCATATTATTCAAGAGCTAACAATAAAAAGTTCCCACTTGCCAATTAAATCTCCGGAGCTTTTTCAAAGCAACAGGGAAAACGACAAGGTGCTTTGCTGTAATAAAAGAACGGCAAACATTCGTAACTTCGTACCGCTGGGGTTTGCGTTATGCAATATCGCCTGTGCACCCCCTCCACCCGCATGCCAAGAGGCAGGGGAGGAAACACTTGTAAACACCGTTGGCTCTGATCAGGCATCCTTTCATCAAAGCATGCTTAAAATACCATTGTTTGCCTAACCATGTGCCGAAAATTGAGCACGTTCCCTCGTATTAAACAGCCTTGCCTTTCAATTACATGCAGATGAGATGCTTGAGTGAATTGCTACAAGGCCTGCGGAAATCGGGTATCTCCTTTGATGAAATATTTTCATTTTCTTGAGCACCTCCAAATATTAGCCAGGCAGTGAATTCTCTAATGGCGAAATGAAGCAGGCGTATCTTACAAGAGGGATAAACAGACCTAACCCTTAGATCAGGGGTTGGCAATAGCTGCATGTGGCTCTGGAGCCGCAGGCGGCTCTTTTATCCCCCTGCTGCGTCTCCCTGTCGCCAGCCGGCTCCACAATTGATAGGGCTTTCGGTTAGGACAGGTGGAGGGAAAAGGACGCTGCGCTAGCAATAGCAATAATAATAGCAATAACAGTAGACTTATATACCGCTTCATAGGGCTTTCAGCCCTCTCTAAGCGGTTTACAGAGTCAGCATATTGCCCCCAACAACAATCCGGGTCCTCATTTTACCCACCTCGGAAGGATGGAAGGCTGAGTCAACCCTGAGCTGGTGAGATTTGAACCGCTGAACTGCTGATCTAGCAGTCAGCCTGCAGTGCTGCATTTAACCACTGCGCCACCTTGGCTAGGAGCTCTATGGTGGGAGAACCGGACTTCTGGTCGGCAGAGGAAAAAGGACGCCGTGCTAGGAGGAGACTCTATGGTGGGGGAACCGAACTTCTGGTCGGCAGAGGAAAAAGGACGCCGTGCTAGGAGGAGACTCTATGGTGGGGGAACCGGACTTCTGGTCGGCAGAGGAAAAAGGACGCTGTGCTAGGAGGAGACTCTATGGTGGGGGAACTGGACTTCCAGTCGGCAGAGGAAAAAGGACGCCACACTAGGAAGAGATTCTAGGTGGGGGGAACCAGACTTCTGGTCGGCTCCAGAATTGAATGGGGGGGGGGGCGCTTCCAGTTAGGACCTTTGAGTGTTTAAGATGGCCAAGCCCTGGGTTAGATTTAGGGGAACAGTCAGGCTTTAGTTGGGCCTAAAATATGTTTATTTTAACCTATTCTTCAAAGCACCTGAAGGCAGGATAAGAAGCAATGGATGGAAACTAACCAAGGAGAGAAACAACTTGGAATTAAGGAGAAATTTCCCAGCAATGAGAACAATTAGCCAGTGGAACAACTTGCCTCCAGAAGTTGTGAATGGTATAGGGGTCCCTGCCTGGGTGAAATTCAGCAGGTTCTGACAAGTTCTGGAGAACCTGAAATTTTGAGTAGTTTGGAGAACCAGCAAGTACCATCTCTGGCTGGCCCCAGCGTGGGGTGGGAATGGGGATTTTGCAATATCCTTCCCCTGCCATGCCCATCAAGTCACATCCACAGAACCAGTAGTAAAAAAAATTTGAATTTCATCACTGGTTTCCTGCCTAAGCGGGGTTAGACTAGAAGACATCCAAGGTCCCTTCCAACTCTGTTATTTTATTTTATTCTATTCTAGTTTCTATTCTGTTCTAGTTTCTATTCTATTTTCTATTCTATTTTCTATTCTATTCTCTATTCTAGTTTCTATTCTAGTTTCTATTCTATTCTAGTTTCTTTTATATTCTATTTTCTATTCTATTCTCTATTCTAGTTTCTATTCTATTCTATTCTATGCTATTCTAGTTTCTTTTCTATTCTATTTTCTATTCTAGTTTCTATTCTATTTTCTATTCTATTCTCTATTCTAGTTTCTATTCTATTCTATTCTAGTTTCTTTTATATTCTAGTTTCTATTCTATTCTAGTTTCTATTCTATTCTAGTTTTTTATATATTCTATTTTCTATTCTAGTTTCTATTCTAGTTTCTTTTATATTCTATATTCTATTCTATTTTCCATTCCAGTCTATTTTTTATTCTATTCTATTTTCCATTCCATTCTATTTTCTATTCTATTCTATTCTAAAACTTTAAACACGTTTTGTCCTTCGGAGGGTAAAGCTGGCTTATAAAAATAACAGAATAACAGAGATGGAAGGGACCTTGGAGGTCTTCAAATCCAGCCCCCTGCTCAGGCAGGGAACTCTATATCACTTAAGGCAAATGGCTGTGCGGTTTCGTGTAGTAGAAAAAGTCCAGTGTTGGAGCAGCGACAAATTCTGGAGGCAACTTCTGTTCCACTGGTTAATTCTTCTCCCTCTCGGGAAATTTCTCCTTAGTTCTAAGTTGCTTCTCTCTCCTTGATCAGTTTCCATCCATTGTTTCTCGCCCTGCCTTCAGGGGCTGTGGAAAACGTTATTTGGAGTTGGAAGGGACCTTGGAGGTCTTCTAGCCCAACCCCCCTGCTCAAGCAGGAGGCCCGATACCATTTCAGAGAAATTTTTTGTCCAATCTCTTCTTTAAAAAACCTCCAGTGATGGAGCATCCACAACTTCTAGAATTAAGCCATTATTAGTTCAGGAAATTCCTTAGTTCTAGGCAGTGGTGGGTTTCAAAAAATTTTCGAACCTACTCTGTGGGTGTGGCCTCCTTTGTGGGAGTGGCTTGCCAGCCATGTGACCTGGTGGGAGTGGCTTGCCGGTTATGTGTTCTCTCTCTCTCTCTCTCTCTCTCTCTCTCTCTCTCTCCTTCCTTTTGTCTCTGTCCCTTTTTTCTTTCATCTCTCTCTCACTTTTTATTTCTTTTTTTCTTTTTTCTTTCTTTATTTCTTTCTTCCTTCCTTCCTTTCTCTCTCTCTCTCTCTCTCCTTCCTTTTGTCTCTGTCCCTTTTTTCTTTCATCTCTCTCTCACTTTTTTTATTCTTTTTCTTTTTTCTTTCTTATTTCTTTTCTTTCTCCTTCTCGCTCTCTTCTCTCTCTCTCTCTTTTCTCTCTCTTTTTCTTTCTCTTTTCTCTCTCTCTCTCTTTCCTTCCTTTTGTCTCTCTGTCCCTTTTTTCTTTCATCTCTCTCTCACTTTTTCTTTCTTTTTTTCTTTTTTCTTTCTTTATTTCTTTCTGCCTTCCTTTCTCTCTCTCTCTCTCTTTCTCTCTCTCTCTTTCTCTCTCTCTCTCTCTTTCTCTCTCTCTCTCTTTCTCTCTCTCTCTTTCTCTCTCTCTCTCTCTTTCTCTCTCTTTCTCTCTCTCTCTCTCTTTCTCTCTCTCTCTCTTTCTCTCTCTCTCTCTCCTTCCTTTTGTCTCTCTGTCCCTTTTTTCTTTCATCTCTCTCTCACTTTTTCTTTCTTTTTTCTTTTTTCTTTCTTTCTTTCTTCCTTTTTCTCTCTCTCTTTCTCTCTCTCTCTCTCTTTCTCTCTCTCTCTCTCTCTTTCCTTCCTTTTGTCTCTCTGTCCCTTTTTTCTTTCATCTCTCTCTCTTTTTCTTTCTTTTTTTCTTTTTTCTTTCTTTCTTTCTTTCTTTCTTTCTTTCTTTCTTTCTTCCTTTCTCTCTCTCTCTCTCTCTCTCTCTCTCTGTCAGTGGTGGGTTTCAAAATTTTTGGGAACCTCTTCTGTAGGTGTGGCCTGCTTTCCGGGTCCACTGGTGGAACCTCTTCTAACCGGCTCGGTAGATTTGACGAACCGGTTCTACCGGAACTGGTGCGAACTGGTAGGAACCCACCTCTGGTTCTAGGTTACTTCTCTCCTTGATGAGTTTCCATCTGTGGCTTCTTGCCCTGCCCTCTGGTGCTTTGGGAAATAAGTTGATTCCAATTCTCCATTAAAATAATGGGAAAAGGCACCGAGGTTTTCCTGCCTTCCTTATTTTGATTTACATGTCGGATGGGATGGAGAGCGTCCATCCTGTAATCTTGGCATTGGGGGCCATTTAATCCTGAATTATTGAAGGGAAGGGCCTTTTAGACAATGCTGTAATCGCTTTGAAACCCATTAATGCTTGGCTCAGCTCTGCTTCTCTTCTCGTCCTGCGAAGAAATAACAGCTCCTGGGTTCGGAAGTAGATTTAGATCTGATCTTCCAGGAGATTCCTCGATCTCAGGGCTTAACTAAGAGCTCTTTTACTTTGGACACTCTTCCATATGTGCACTGTCAGCCCGGAGAAAGTCACTTACGGATAATTGCATTGTATCGTATCGTATTTATTTATTCATCAGATTTATGGTCTACATAGACTCAGTGGTGGTGGAAGAAAAAAACACACCTTCCAAGTGAAAATGGGGGAGGTACAATTCATTCTTAATGTACGACCATAATTGGGCCCAAAATTTCTGTTGTTAAGCGAGACGGCTTTTAAATGAGTCCTGCCCCACCTTATGATCTTTCTTGCCGCAATTGTTAAGTGAATTTTATTTGTTTATTTAGCTTACAGCATCTACAAAGGTCATGCCATCACAAATTTACTTTAAATAAAGTGTCAGTATATATGGGTGTGTATGTATGGGTGTGTGTATATGTCTGTCTGTCTCTATCTATTATCCATCTGTCCGTCTATTTATATCCATCCATCCTCCCTCCTTCTCCCCCCCTCTCTGTATATATATGTGTGTGTGTGTGTGTGTGTGTGTGTGTGTGTGTGTGTGTTTATGCATGTATGTATGTATGTATATGCATATATGTATCCATCCATCCTTATCTATCTATCTATCTATCTATCTATCTATCTATCTATCTATCTATCTATCTATCTATCTATCATCCATCTATCAGTCTGTCTGTTTATCTATATCTGTCTATCTATCCATATCTCTCTCTCTCCATATGTATATGTATCCATCCATATCTATCTATCTATCTATCTATCTATCTATCTATCTATCTATCTATCTATCTATCTATCTATCATCTATCTATTATCCATCAATCAGTCTGTCTGTTTATATCTGTCTATCTATCCATATCTCTCTCTCTCCATATGTATATGTATCCATCCATCCATCCATCCATCCATCCATCCATCTCTATCTATCTATCTATCTATCTATCTATCTATCTATCTATCTATCATCTATCTATCTATCTATCTATCTATCTACCTAAAACATACGTGGACATAGGAGATAATAAATTAAGATATAACCATGATATAATCACCATAGGTAGATGATAGATACGTAGGTAGGTAGGTAGAGAAGTAAGATATTTTTAAGGTTATTTGCCCCATCCTATCCACAAGCCAGGGCTAAAATTTGGGAGATTTCAAAACTAGCTTTCAACTCAGCGTGTGTTTTCAGTGCAGTTTAGCGACAAAAAGAGGATGAGAATCCCTTACAATTTCCTCTCTATTTAGAACTTAACCTCCAGTTCCTATCCTGTTCTAGGAAACTTGAAAGATATATATATATATTTTTCTACTGCACTGATACAGGATAAGGTATCGCTGTCATTTTCCCGAGCAGGTATTTTTCAACCTGAAACTACTATACGCCGTAATTTATTGCCTTATTAAGGGAGAGATTCAATTAAGCAGCTGAGGAGAAAAAAGCCATGGTTTTTTTTCCCTGCCAATATATTAGAAGACTGGACGTTAATGTAATTTTTAACAGCCAGCCCTATTAAAGTAAACAGGATATTTCTATCCAACATTTATATAGTTCTTGCTTTTTTTTCTTTTTAAAGGTGAGCAAGGGTGGTTTGGTGTGTGTGTGGGGCAAAATATAATCCATTGAGAAAGTATGCCTAGATGCACACATAAGTAGAATTCCAAGTAAAAAAAACCTTGTCATTTAACTAAGCTGAATCTAAATGAGAGGGAGGATTGGTGATTAAGAAATGTGAAGTATAAATAAATAAACAAACAAACCATGATAAAAGGATGTTCAATATGTGTAGCAGCTTATTGTTGAAATGGTGGAAGGATGGATGGATGGATGAAAGGAAGGAAAGGAAAGAGGGAGGAAGACAGAGAGGGAAAGAGAAGGGAAGAAAGGGAGAGAGGGGAAGGAAAGGAAAGAATAGAGAGGGAGAGAGAGAAAGGAAAGGAATGGAAGTGAAAAGAAAGGAGAAAGGAACGAAGGCAGGAGAGGGAGAGAAAGAGAGAGAAAGTAAAGGAGGGAAGGAGAGAAAGGGGAAGGGATGGAGGGAAAGATGAAGAAAGAAAGAAAAAAGGGAAGGAAAGATGAGGGATGGGGAGAGAGGGAAAGAGAAAGGAAAGGAGGGAGGGATAGAGGGAAGGAGAGAAAGAGAGGGAGGGAAAGATAAGAAAGGAAGAATAAAGGGAGGGAAAGGAAGAGAGGGAAAGAGAGAGGAAAGGAATGGAAGTGAAGTGAAATGAAAGGGGAAATGAAAGAAGAGGGAGGGATAGAGGGAAGGAGAGAAATAGGGACAGAGGGAGGGAAAGATGAATAAAGAAAAGAGGGAAGGAAAGAAGAGGGATGGGGAGAGAGGGAAAGAGAAAGGAAAGGAAGTGAAAGGAAAGGAGGGAGAGAAAGAGGAAGGAAGATGGAGGGATAGAGGGAAGGAGAGAAAGGGGAGGGAGGGAAAGATGAAGAAAGGAATAAGAAAGAGGGAGGGAAAGGAAAGAAGAGAGGGAAAGAGAGGAAAGGAATGGAAGTGAAGTGAAAGGAAAGGGGAAAGGAAAGAAGAGGGAGGGAGGGAAGGAAAGAAAGAGGAAAGGAATGGAGGGAGGGAAAGATGAAGGAAGAAAGAAAAGAAAGAAAGAGGAAGGGAGGAAAAGGAAAGAATTGGGAGGGAGGGGAGAGAGAGAAAGGAAAGAGAGAAGAGAAAGGAGTGAGAGAGATGGCAAGAGAGAGAGAGGAAAGAAGGGAAATGGGAGGAGAATGAAAAAGGAAATCAAAGAAGGAAGGGATGGAGAGAGAAGGTAAGAAGGAAAGAAAGAAAGAGAAAGGAAGGAAGAGAGAGAGAGAGAAAGAGAGAAAAGAACCCAGATGGTATGCAAAGAATAATTGCTTTTGTGTCCAAAGACCTGCCTCCGTGCCTTTAAAATGATAAAAAATTGCAATCGATCTTTACAACTGCTATGTTCATCTCTATTGATCAGGCCGAAAGAGAGATGAATCACTCCCCCTTGGAGCGGACGGACGGGGCAGCCTTCGCATCCGGTTCATCCTCTCTCTCAAACGGGGGGGGGGTGACGGGGACCCGTCCATCTCCCACCCCTCTCCGGTCCGCCTGCCTCTAATCGCATCCCCATCGATTTTTACGAGTCTTGGAGCCGCCTGGGTGCGATTGTCCTAGGATGAGCCCCATGGCTAAATCCAGAAGTCGGTGTGTGTGTTGTGATTGTGTGACAGCAACTTAAACAAGATTTTCATTCTCCTTTTTTTTTTTTGGAGCGGCCAGCAGTGATTTATGAAAAAACAAACTCACCCCACGAAAGTGGAAGTCGGAGGCCAAATAGGGAAGGTCTTGTCCTATTTAATCTCCGTGCAGCCTTTTGATTCCCGCATCAGTTCCACAATCTATTATAATTGGTGCAAAAGACGCGAGGCCTGCCCGAAACACAATTGTGATCTATCCTTCGCCTCCTCGGTGTAACGTTTTTTACAATGATTTTTGCCCGATCCCTGGCGGATATCAGAGCGGCCGCTGAAAGCGTAGGCTCAGGCCGCGATAATTAAAAGTCAGATAATCAAATATTTGTCCTGTTGTTGTTGTTGTTGTTGTTGTTGTTGTTGTTATACAATTGTATCACAGCGGCCAGTTGTTTCGCCGGATTTGGCATTGGTTACTAGTCGGGCCCCACCCAGGGGCCTAGGACGTCGTAACGTATTTTCGTAATATGCGTGCAGATCCAAGCAGTGCGGCTTTTTGCATTTGACTGATGGTGATTTTGTCAATTTTTAACTGTTTTAAATGTAATTCCAGTGCTTTTGGAATAGCACCCAGTGTGCCAATTACCACTGGAATTACCACTGCTGGTTTGTGCCATAGTCGTTGAATTTCGATTTTTAAGTCCTGGTATTTTGCGATTTTTTCATGTTCCTTCTCGGCGACCCTGCTATCACCTGGTATTGCGATGTCTATGATTGTGACCTTATTTTTCTCAACCAGTGTGATGTCTGGTGTATTATGCGCCAGTATTTTGTCGGTTTGTATACGGAAATCCCACAAGATCTTGACCATCTGATTTTCTGTGACTTTTTCAGGCTGATGTTCCCACCAGTTTGTTGCTGTTTTAATATTATAATTTTTGCACAAATTCCAATGGATCATTTGTGCTACTGAATTGTGCCGCAATTTATAATCAGTCTGCGCGATTTTTTTACAGCAGCTGAGTATGTGATCAACAGTTTCGTCAGCTTCTTTGCAAAGTCTGCATTTGGCATCATCAGAGGTTGTTATTATTATTATTATTATTATTATTGTTGTTGTTGTTGTACAATTGTATCACAGCGGCCAGTTGTTTCGCCGGATTTGGCATTGGTTACTAGTCGGGCCCCACCCAGGGGCCTAGGACGTCGTAACGTATTTTCGTAATATGCGTGCAGATCCAAGCAGTGCGGCTTTTTGCATTTGACTGATGGTGATTTTGTCAATTTTTAACTGTTTTAAATGTAATTCCAGTGCTTTTGGAATAGCACCCAGTGTGCCAATTACCACTGGAATTACCACTGCTGGTTTGTGCCATAGTCGTTGAATTTCGATTTTTAAGTCCTGGTATCTTGCGATTTTTTCATGTTCCTTCTCGGCGACCCTGCTATCACCTGGTATTGCGATGTCTATGATTGTGACCTTATTTTTCTCAACCAGTGTGATGTCTGGTGTATTATGCGCCAGTATTTTGTCGGTTTGTATACGGAAATCCCACAAGATCTTGACCATCTGATTTTCGGTGACTTTTTCAGGCTGATGTTCCCACCAGTTTGTTGCTGTTTTAATATTATAATTTTTGCACAAATTCCAATGGATCATTTGTGCTACTGAATTGTGCCGCAATTTATAATCAGTCTGCGCGATTTTTTTACAGCAGCTGAGTATGTGATCAACAGTTTCATCAGCTTCTTTGCAAAGTCTGCAATTGGCATCATCAGAGGATTTTTCGATTTTGGCCTTAATGGCATTTGTGCGGATAGCTTGTTCTTGCGCAGCCAGGATTAGTGACTCTGTTTCTTTCTTTAATGTACCTGTTTTTAACCATAACCAAGTTTGTTCACTGTCCACTTTATCTTTTATTTTTTCCAGAAATTGACCATGCAGTGCTTTGTTCTGCCAACTCTCCATTCTTGATTTTATCACATCTTTTCTGTATTCTTGTTTTGTCTGTTGGGCCTTCAGTAGATTTTTGTTCTTTACTTCGATTAATAGATGTTCTTGGGTGTCTTTTAAATAATCAGCCAGTGCATGTTTTTCTTCTTCAACTGTTTGCTTCACTTGTAATAATCCTCTGCCACCTGATTTTCGGGGCAGATATAGTCTATCAGTATCACCACGTGGATGTAAACTGTAGTGCATTGTCATTAGTTTCCTGGTTTTTCGGTCCAAAAGGTCCAAATCAGCTTGTGTCCAGTTAACTATGCCAGCTGTGTATCTTATAACTGGTATTGCCCAGGTATTTATGGCCTTGATTGTATTTCCACCATTCAATTTAGATTTCAAAATTTTCCTAACTCTGTTGGTGTACTCTCGCCTGACAATAGTTTTTACTTCTCCATGCTTGATGTTATCCAACTGCAGAATGCCTAAGTATTTGTAGGCTTCATTTTCTTTGCATTTAATTAGTTGGCCATTGGGCATTTCAATTCCCTCAGATGCAGTGATTTTGCCCCTTTTTATGGATACAGTGGCGCATTTTTCCATGCCAAACTGCATTGAAATATCGGTGCTGAATACTCGGACTGTATTTGTCAATGATTGGATTTCTATTTCTGACTTGCCATAGAGTTTCAAATCATCCATATATAGTAAATGCGAAATTTTTTCAGCTTTTTTGGCTGTTTGGTAGCCTAATTTCATTTTTTTTAAGATTACTGATAGTGGGATCATTGCGATGATGAAGAGAAGAGGTGAAAGTGAATCACCCTGGAAAATTCCTCGCTTGATATTAACCATTCCGTAGCTCTCATTCCCTACTGCCAACTCAGTTCTCCATTGTTTCATTGCCTTTTCAGTAAAGGATGTAATATTTTTGCTAATGCCAGTTGTTTCTAAGCATTTTATGATCCAACTATGTGGCAGTGAGTCAAATGCCTTTTTGTAATCAATCCAGACCATATTCAAGTTCGTTTAAATATCCTCTTTTTTCTGGCTCTGAGTTGTAGTAACAGGCCATTATGGCACGGTTTTCATCTGCACTATATTTTTGTCGTTTTGTTGGCTGGTCCACTTGTAGCCCACTTGTCGACGGATGTCCAGGGACCCCAACATCCGCCGCGGCCCTTGTTAACCCGCGCGACGACCGATGCGGTATGGAATTCTTATTCGTTTTTTCCACCATATTGTATGGGTTGGCGGGGGTTTTTTTTACGGGACCAGATGCCAACCTGATCCCAACCTTCCTCCTTTCTCATCCGGGCTTGGGACCGGCAACGGCGGAGTTGTTGTTGTTGTTGTTGTTATTATTATTATTATTATTATTATTATTATTATTATTATACAATTGTATCACAGCGGCCAGTTGTTTCACCGGATTTGGCATTGGTTACTAGTCGGGCCCCACCCAGGGGCCTAGGACGTCGTAACGTATTTTCGTAATATGCGTGCAGATCCAAGCAGTGCGGCTTTTTGCATTTGACTGATGGTGATTTTGTCAATTTTTAACTGTTTTAAATGTAATTCCAGTGCTTTTGGAATAGCACCCAGTGTGCCAATTACCACTGGAATTACCACTGCTGGTTTGTGCCATAGTCGTTGAATTTCAATTTTTAAGTCCTGGTATTTTGCGATTTTTTCACGTTCCTTCTCAGCGACCCTGCTATCCCCTGGTATTGCGATGTCTATGATTG
Source organism: Thamnophis elegans (assembly GCF_009769535.1). Taxonomy (NCBI): domain Eukaryota; kingdom Metazoa; phylum Chordata; class Lepidosauria; order Squamata; family Natricidae; genus Thamnophis; species Thamnophis elegans. The sequence goes on from NC_045547.1 coordinate 3,635,934, forward strand.
TGACCTTATTTTTCTCAACCAGTGTGATGTCTGGTGTATTATGCTCCAGTATTTTGTCCGTTTGTATGCGAAAATCCCACAAGATCTTGACCATCTGATTTTCGGTGACTTTTTCAGGCTGATGTTCCCACCAGTTTGTTGCTGTTTTAATATTATAATTTTATTATTATTATTATTTTGCCCAAATGGCATTTTGTCTCTGAGATCTCACGGAGCATCTCTGAGTGCAGGTTGTCCTCAACGTACGGCCACAATGGAGCCCAGTGTTTTCGGTTATTAAGCGAGATGCATGTGAAGTGAATTCTGCCCCCGTTTTACGACTTTCCTTGCCGCAGTTGGGAAATCAATCACTGCGGTTGTTAAATGAGCCACGCGGTTGTTAAGTGAATCTGGCTTCCCCGTTGACTTTACTTATTGGAAGGTCATGTAAGGGGGATCATGTGACTCCCCCACCCCCCAGGACGCTGCAACCATCATAAATACGAGTCAGTTCCCAAGTTTGATCAGGTGACTGTGAGGATGCTACAACGGTGAAAACCAGTCATAAGTCGCTTTTTCCGGTGCCATTGTAGGCTTGAACGGTCACAAAATGAACCGTTGTAAGTGGAGGACTACAGATGTACACCGTCTGTTGTTAAGGGAGACGTTTGTTGAGCTTGGCCCCGCTTTACGACCTTTCTTGCCGCGGCTCTTAAAGCGAATCATTGCAGTTGATAAGTTAGTAAACCGTTTGTTAAGTGAATCTGGCTTCCCCCATCGATTTCGCTCGCCGAAAAGTCGTGAAAGGGGCATCATGTGACCTTGGGACAAAATAGGTCATAACTATGAAGCAGTTGCCAAAACCTCTGAATTTTGATCGCACGGTCCTAAGAACGCTTCACGGGTTGGAAGTGTGTAAAATGATCATAAGTTATGCACAGGTACAGTATAGGTGGTACCTTGCTCAATAGTAGTAATTGTGAGAGGGATCTTGGAGTCCTAGTGGACAACCACTTAAATAGGAGCCAGCCGTGGGCAGCAGCTGCCAAAAAAGCCAACACAGTTCTAGGCTGCATCAACAGAGGGAGAGAATCAAGATCACGTGAAGGGTTAATCCCACTTTATAAGGCCTTGGAAAGGCCACTCTTGGAATATTTGCATCCAGTTTTGGTCTCCATGATGTAGAAAAGATGTGGAGACTCTAGAAAGAGTTCAGAGAAGAGCAACAAAGAGGATTAGGGGACTGGAGACTAAAACATACGAAGAACGGTTGCAGGAACTGGGTATGTTTAGTCGGTTCCACCACAAAACCGCGGTAGACTAAAGCGCGCTCGACGAAAGCGCGTACGTGACGTCATCACAGCGCGACGAAAACATCGCGCTGTGAGTGGTAAATTTAAAATTAAAGCGAAAACCTTACCCTAACCCCCCCAAACCTAACCCTAAACCTAACCCTTAACCTAACCCTAAACCTAACCCTAACGCTTAACGTAACCCTAAACCTAAACCTAAACCTAAACCTAAACCTAAACCTAACCCTTACCTTTATGTGAATCGGCTTGCTTTAATTTAATTTTAATTTTAATTTAATTAATTTTTAATTTTTTTCGTCGCGCTGCTGATGACGTCAGGTACGTGCTTTAATCGGGCGCGCTTTAGTGGACCGCGGTTTTGACGGGTCACGGTTTAGTCTGCCAAAAAAATCTAATATGATGCTTGGTTGTATAAACAAGATGCATAGAATGAAAATCACACAAAGCATTAGTACCGCTTTAAAAAGCCTTAGTAAGGCCACACCTGGAATACGGCATCCAGTTTTGGTCAACCTGTTAGAAAAAAGATGTTGAGACTTTGGAAAAAATGCAGAGAAGAGCAACTAAGATGATCAAAGGCCTGGAGATTAAAATATATGAAGAACGGCTGCGGGATTTGGGTTTGGCTAATCTAGAGAAAAGAAGGACTAAGGGGGAACATGATAGCAGCATCACAGTATTTGAGGGGCTGCCCCAAAGAAGAGGGGGGTCAACTTATTTTCCAAAGCACCAGAGGGCAGGACAAGAACCAATGGATGGAAACTCATCAAGGAGAGAAGCAAGCTGAAATTAAGGAGAAACTTCCTAACAAGTGAGGACAATTAACCGGTGGAACTGCTTGCCACCAGAAGTTGTAGAATCTCCTGCTTGAGCAGGGGGTTAGACTAGAACAGTGTTTTTCAACCTTTTTTGTGCAAAGGCACACTTTTTTCATGAAAAAAATCACGAGGCACACCACCATTAGAAAATGTTTAAAAAAATTAACTCTGTGCCTATATTGACTATATAGCAGGTGTTTTTCCCACGGCACACCTTACACTATGTCACGGCACACTAGTGTGCCGCAGCACAGTGGTTGAAAAACACTGGACTAGAAGACCTCCAAGGTCCCTTCCAGCTCTATTCTAATGGATTGATTGACTGTTTTCAATGCTGTTGTAATTCGGAGCAGAACTGTTTTAAGTCGAGGATTATTTGTAGAACCAAATAAAAATAAGGTGCCACAAAAGGCGGTTGTTACTCACAATAGCGGCTTGGCCGACTTACACAGAAGTCACTAACCGCTTGCCTCTGCTGCTGCTGCTCTCTGTGTGTTTGCGGTGGCCAAGACTTGCCGTCTTTGTGATGTCACAAAGGTTCCTTTGGGAAACTGAACTGAACTTGGAGAGCAGCTAGTCCTTGAGGGTCACAAGGGCCAGGGCCAGAGGGAGGAGGGCCTGGGGCTGATGATGGAAAAGCCCGGGAGAACAGAAAACACAACAAAAGGAAGAGGGGACCCAATGAAAAAGGTACCAAGAGGAAAGCCAAGCCGAAGGGTGGGGGGGAGAGTGAGCAGCTGAATTGAAAAGAAGGTGGAATGTGTGCGTTTTCTGGTCAAGTCATTGGAACTAATTAAAGAGTCGGTTTTTGGTAGTGGTTAAAGTGCTGGCCAAGAAACTAGGAGTCTGTGAATTCTAGTCCTGCCTTAGGCATGAAAGCTGGCTGGGTGACATTGAGCCAGTCACCAGGAGACGGTGAGTTCTAGTCCCATCTTAGGAGACAATGAATTCTAGTCCCATTTTAGGCATGAAAGCCGGCTTTGGGCCAATCACCAGGAGGCTGTGAGTTCTAGTCCCATCTTAGGAGACATTTAATTCGAGTCCTATCTTAGGCATGAAAGCCGGCTTTGGGCCAATCACCAGGAGGCTGTGAGTTCTAGTCCTGCCTTAGGCATGAAAGCCAGCTGAGTGACTTTGGGCCAATCACCAGGAGGCTATGAGTTCTAGTGCCTTAGGCATGCAAGCTGGCTGGGTGACTTTGGGCCAATCACTAGGAGACGGTGAGTTCTAGTTCCATCTTAGGCATGAAAGCCAGCTGAGTGACTTTGGGCCAATCACCAGGAGGCTATGAGTTCTAGTCCTGCCTTAGGCATGCAAGCTGGCTGGGTGACTTTGGGCCAATCACCAGGAGACGGTGAGTTCTAGTTTCATCTTAGGCATGAAAGCCAGCTGAGTGACTTTGGGCCAATCACCAGGAGGCAGTGAATTCTAGTCCAATTTTAGGCATGAAAGTTGGCTGGGTGACATTGAGCCAATCACCAGGAGACAGTGAATTCTAGTCCTGCCTTAGGCATGAAAGCCGGCTGGGTGACTTTGGGCCGTTCCCTCTCTTTCAGGGGAAAATAGAAAGAATATTAGGAACGTTTGCTACATTGAGTTGTAAAGTAAGTTAAGTTTGGATTAATAAAAATATAATAAATGCAAAAATAATTAGAAAAGCATTCATGAGTAATTTGTGTGGCCGTGCTTGAATGGGCAAGCATTGATACGTACCAATAGCTCTTAAAGTTGAACCTACTGACTCTATAAAGGTCATTACTAGTCCTCATTTGCTGTTTATACTTAATTTATTCCTCCTTTTCCCACAGAGCTCCCAATTCTACAAAGTCACCACCGAACAATACGAGAAAGCTGTCAACGAGGTCAAATCCCGATTCAAGTAAGACCTTTTTTTTGAGAGAGAGAAATCTTTATCCATTTTTATCCATTATAAGAGCTGTGGAGGTGCAGTAGTTAGTGGGCAGTACTGCGGGCTGCTTCTGCTACTTGCAATTTGGCAGTTCGAATCCCACCAGGCTCAAGGTTGACTCAGCCTTCCGTCCTTCTGAGGTGGGTAAAACGAGGACCCAGATTGTTGGGGGCAAAAGGCTGATTCTGTAAATCACTTGTAGTATGTAAGTTGAGGGAGGGAGGCAGGCAGGGAGGGAGGGAGGGAGGGAGGGAGGGAGGGAGGGAGGAAGGAAGGAAGGAAGGAAGGAAGGAAGGGCCGTGTTGGCACAGTGGTGGGACTGCAGTATTGTATGCCAATTCTGCCGGCTGCTGGCAATTCAATCCTGACCGGCTCAAGGTTGACTCAGCCTTCCGTCCTTCCGAGGTGGGTAAAATGAGGACTCAGATTGTTGGGGGCACAAGAGGCTGACTCAGTAAACTGCTTAGAGAGGGCTGCAAAGCACTGTGAAGTCTTAAGTGCTATTGCTAAATGCGAAGGGAGGGAGGGAGGAAGGAAGAGCAGTAGTGGTGCAGTGGTCAGAGTTCAATAATGCAGGCCACTTCTGCTGCCTGCCGGCTGCCTGCAATTTGGCAGTTTGAATCTCACCAGGCTCAAGGTTGACTCAGCCTTCCGTCCTTCCGAGGTGGGTAAAATGAGGAGCCAGATTGTTGAGGGGGCAAGAGGCTCTTTCTGGAAACTGCTTAGAGGGGGCTGGAAAAGCACTGTGAAGCGGTGTGTAAGTCTAAAGTGCTTTTGCTATGTTCCACTGAAAATAAACACTCGCTCTAAAAGCGGGAAGACTAACTCTGCCGAACGCCAGGAGTTCGATCCTGACTGGCTCAAGGTTGACTCAGCCTTCCGTCCTTCCGAGGTGGGTAAAACGAGGACCCAGATTGTTGGGGGCACAAGAGGCTGACTCTGTAAACCGCTTAGAGAGGGCTGTAAAAGCCCTATGAAGCGGCATATAAATCTAGGTGCTATTTCTCTTTTGAAAATCCTGCTGCTGTCCTCCCTGGATTTCAGAGCCGAAAGTTTCCCCCATCCTCATCAAGAGTTTGGGGGGGGGGGGATTTTAAATGAGCCATTGCAATTTGCCCTTAATGGGGCAGGTAAAAAAAATTCTCTTTTATGGTTCCCCAGGGGGCTAAATGAAGAATCCTGTAATTGCAGAAACAATGTCGCTTTGACCCTTCAATCCGGGTCGATCGGCTGAGACTTAATTCTTCCCAGAAACCATTTTCCTCCTTGTAAGGGCATCCTTGGGTCATAAAGGCAGGCCGGTTGCCGGGTGTCCAAAAATTTGATCATGTGACCATGGGGATAATGCAAAGGTCGGAAGTCCCTTTTTCTTCCAGCGGCTTTGCAACTTCGAAAGGTCGGTAAGTCAGGGACCCCGGGAAAAGCAGCGTCCAAGAACCTGTCCGAGGGAACTTTTACGGAAATCCGTTCCCAATTCCCAAGGTTGACTCAGCCTTCCATCCTTCCGAGGTGGGTAAAATGAGGACCCAGATTGTTGTTGGGGGCGATATGCTGACTCTGTAAACCGCTTAGAGAGGGCTGAAAGCCCTATGAAGCGGTATATAAGTCTAACTGCTATTGCTATTGCTAATTCTTAATTCGGCGATTAAATAGCAATAGCAATAGCAGTTAGACTTATATACCGCTTCATAGGGCTTTCAGCCCTCTCTAAGCAGTTTACAGAGAGTCAGCATATTGCCCCCAACAATCTGGGTCCTCATTTTACCCACCTCGGAAGGATGGAAGGCTGAGTCAACCCTGAGCCGGTGAGATTTGAACCGCTGAACTGCTGATCTAGCAGTAGCCTGCAGTGCTGCATTTAACCACTGCGCCACCTTGGCTAAAATTGGAATGAATGCTGTAAAACGGTGTCTTTAAAAGTGCAAGCTAAAACAGTTGACTTAGTGGCCATTCAAAGTTACAACAGCACCCCCCCCAAAAAAATCTCAGTGTTTCACACTTACGACCGTTGAAGCCTCCCCAGGGGCACACGCCTGACAACTGACTCACATTTATGACGGTTGCAGTGCCCTGGGGTCATGGGATTCTCCCTTTTGCGACCTTATGACAAGCCCACTCAAGGGGGAAGCCGGCTTCACTTAACAAGCTAAGGTTACTAACTTAACAACTGCAATGATTCGTTTAACAGCTGTGGCAAGAACGGTCATAAAACGGGCCGAAGTTCACTGAACAATTATCCTGCTTAGTGATAGAGATTTTGACACAGAGGTGGCAGGAAAGGACATAAAACGGGCCAAAATTCACTTTAACAGCTGTCTTGCTTAGGAATGGAAATTATGGGGTCAATTTTCGAGGACTACCTGTATTAAAAAGGTAAAGGTTCCCGTTGCACATATGTGTTAGTCGATCCCGACTCTAGGGGGCGGTGCTCATCTCCGTTTCAAAGCCAAAGAGCCAGCGCTGTCCGAAGACGTCTCCGTGGTCATGTGGCCGGCATGACTCAACGCCGATGGTGCACGGAACACTGTTACCTTCCCACCAAAGGGGGTCCTTGCATTTTTACATGGTTTCGAACTACTAGATTGGCAGAAGCTGGGACAAGTCATGGGAGCTCACTCCGTTATGCGGCGCTAGGGATTCGAACCGCCGAACTGCCAACCTTTCTGATCTACAAGCTCAGCCACGGAGCCACCTGTATTATGATACAGTTAATTTAAGAACTAAAGTACGAGGTATGATTTTTCCAAGATCCTCTAAAAATGTTCATTGGGAACAGGCTTCCAATTATTGGTGTGGAATTAAAGGCCATCGTCGCTTCTTGCTTTACTACCGAAAAATGATATATATATATATATATTTAAAGTTGTCCTTTTGGAATTTCAGCATTCTTAGGCGCGTTTCAATTAAACAGATTTTCTTTCGAGTGCAGTTTGGCGTGCAAAAATCACTCGTGAGATTAAAGGGAAGCACCATTGATAACGCTTCTGATGTCTCGGGTTGGGCTTAATGGATCGTGAGGATAGGAGGCAACTTTTTCCAGCCGCGATACCTTACAAACAGCTTGCTTAATTGCCTGTAAAAAAGAAAAAAGAAAAGAGGAATTAAATAAGGTTGAGCTGCTAAATTTATCATTCCGTTGAACGCATAAAGCAACGTGTTGCCCGTCAGCATGATCTCAAGTTAGGAGTGCGAGATTAATCGAGCTAATTGCGGCATTGTTGCAAAGCAAAGCGACGCTTAATAAGGGCAAATGCGCCGGGAATTTCCAGTAAGTTTTTCCCGCTTTCGGTGTCAGCTTATCGAGGCGGGAGGTTCACATGGCTGGCCTCGCTTTGACAGGGACCGGGTTAAAGATGTTCTTATGGAAATCTGCAGGCTCCGTGCGGTGTGAAGTCAAGACATGAGGGCCAGTCCAGGGGTCGGCAACCTTAAACACTCAAAGAGCTATTTGGACCCGTTTCCCACAGAAAAAAGAACATCGGGAGCCACAAAACCTGGGTGGGCGTGGCCAACTCGACATCACTCACTCCCAGCCGGTTCACTGACAAATGCGCGCTCGACAAAAGCGCGCCGACGAAACCGCTGGGAAAAAACCACGAGTTTGAAATCGCACCGACGAATGAGCGCAGAAGCACGCCAAAAAAAAGCGCGCCAACAGAAGCGTGCTCTAAACCTAACCCTAAACCTAACCCTAAACCTAACCCTAACCCTTACCTTAACCGTAATCATGCTTCTGTCGGCGCTCTTTTGTCGACGTGCCTTTGTGGGCGCGCTGTCGACGTCGTGGTTTTATTGCCGCGGTTTTGTCGGCTGCGCTGTTGTCGGGCGTGCATTTGTCAGGTCACGCTCCCAACCAGTAACAAGACCCGTCCCCCCAGCCATCCCTACACAGGTTTTGTGGGTCCTGGTGTTTTCTGTGGGAAACGGGTATTTCTGTGTGTGTCTGTGTGTGTGTGTCTTTCTCTCTCTTTCTCCCCCCCTCTCGTCTCTGTCTGTTTGTTTCTCTCTCTCTCATCTCTCTCCGTTACTCCGTTCCAGTAACTGGAAGGGGAGGGCGAGGGGTGGGGCCAGCCAGTGGTGGGTTCAGCCAACAGGGAGCCACAGCATGGGGACGAAAGAGCCGCATGCGGCTCCGGAGCCATGGGTTGCTGACACCCGGCCCAGCGGTTAAGGTGCTGGCCTAGAAACCAGGAAGACTGTGAGTTCTAGTCCTGCCTTAGGCATGAAAACTGGCTGGGCAACTTTGGGCTGATCACCAGGAGACGGTGAGTTCTAGTTCTGCTCTAGGTATGAAAGCCAAGTAATTTTGAACCAATCATCAGGAGACGGTGAGTTGTAGTTCTGCCTTAAGCATGAAAGTTGAGTAATTTTGAACCAATCATCAGGAAACAGTGAGTTTTAGTCCCACCTTAGGCATCCAAGCCAAGTAATTTTGAACCAATCATCAGGAGATGGTGAGTTCTACTCCCGCCTTATTCGTAAAACCCGGCTGGGTGACTTTGGTCCAATCACCAGGAGACGGTGAGTTTTAGTCCTGCCTTCGCCATGAAAACTGGCTGGGTGACTTTAGGCCAGGCATCAGGAGACTATGAATTCTAGTCCTGCCTTAGACTTGAAAGTCAGCTGGGTGACTTTGAGCCAATCGCCAGGAGATGGTGAGTCCTGATTTGGCCAAGGCTACAGTCGCTATAGTGTGAATGCAGGATTTGAGAGCAATTTGGCCTTGTAATTAAGGTGCTCGTCTAGAAACCAGGAGACGGTGAGTTCTAGTGCCTGCCTCGGTTGAAAGACAGGTGGGTGAATTTGTGGCTGTTATTCTCTCATTCCAACTCACCTCACAGAGTTGTTGCTCCAGGGATAGGTAAAGGTTCCCCTCGCACATCTGTGCTAGTCGTTCCTGACTCTAGGGGGCGGTGCTCATCTCCGTTTCAAAGCCCAAGAGCCAGCGCTGTCCGAAGACGTCTCCGTAGTCATGTGGCCGGCATGACTCAATGCTGAAGGCGCACGGAACACTGTTCTCTTCCCACCAAAGGTGGTTCCTATTTTTCCACTTGCATTTTTACGTGCTTTTGAACTGCTAGGTTGGCAGAAGCTGGGAGAAGTCACGGGAGCTCACTCCGTTACGCGGCGCTAGGGATTCGAACCGCCGAACTGCTGACATTTCTGATCGATAAGCTCAGCGTCTTAGCCACTGAGCCACCACGTCTCTTGTTCCGGGAACAATAAGAGGCCAAAGAGTATTCTGAATGTTCACCACCTTGCATTGCTTATAAAGCAATAAAGAGGGGGATAAAAAATCTGATAATAAATATCCAGAGCCTTGTGCATTTCTATTAGCAAGGAATTAATGAGATATTTTAAGGAACTCCTATGCACCTCCCAAATATCTGCACGATGGATTATATGGGAAGGGTCTCTGCCTGGAGGTGACCCTCGCTTGTATGACGTGGGGGGGGGGAATCTGCAAAGCGGCACGAAAATGGCAGGCAACCAAATGCTATCGAAAATGTCAGATCTAGCAATATGCAAATCGCACCCCGAAGGCCAACAGAACATTAAAACAAGATAATATTCCAATTCTTTTAACACAGTGACCGTTCAGACAAAAAAATAAGAGAGGGGGGAAAAAAAAACAACCGTTCCCTCCTGGGTGAAACGTTGCAACGGGCTCGTAACAAAATCCTTGAGTCTCTGTTCAGGATTCTTTTGCAAAGTCGTCGTGACTTCTCCTTTCAACTAGGAGCAAAGATTTTGCAGCCAGTCGTAAAGTGGGAACGAAATCACTCTGAACCGCTGATCTTTTGTGTATTTCAAACGTTGTAATCAACGTGAGTGTTTACAGTGAGTCCTTGATTTAACACCAGTTGCTTACCACTAGTACCAGCACTGACAGTACTACCACTAGTACCAGCACACACAGACACCCTTGTTGGGTTTTGGAAGGTTTTGTTCCATTTTACAAAACAAAGAGGTTTTTTTCTCTCCCCCCCCACCCCCTTCCAGGTTCTCGGATCCCATTGATCGTCAAATGTTTTTCCTCTCTCTTTAAGACACTAATTCGCATCGATCTGACGCTAAGCGGTCAGGCTGCGCAGCTTCCTTCGGTACCCCAAATTGCATTAAAACCGCATTAGCCCAGCACGGCTGGCTTTTCTTCCCAGGCGGGCGTCTTCGCTCTCCACCGTGGCACCGTAAAGCGAAACGATTGGGTCTCGTTTGCCTAATGAAAAGTTTACATACTGAAAGCGAGGGGTTGAAATTACAGGAAGGAGGAAAAGGATTCCGGCTTTGATTGAATAATTATATTAGGGGGCCCCTTGGGGGCTCTGCCTTTTGTTGCCCACAGCCAAAGGGTAAGAAACCGGGCAGCTTGGAGGGTGACCGTTGCCTGCTGTGATGCTTGAAACCAAAACAGCCATCACTGTCGCTTGTCTAGGGATTCAGACAACCTTGCTCCCTGAAAACAACAGCCACTTAGGCTTCTGTACCACTTCATAGTGCTTCACAACCCTCTCTAAGCGGTTCATAGAGTCAGGATGTCACCCCCAACAATCCGGGTCCTCATTTGACCCACCTTGGAAGGATGGAAGGCTGAGTCAACCTTGAGCCGTTTGGGATTGAACTGCTGACTGTCGGCAGAGTTAGCCTACAATACGGCATTCTAATGACTATGCCACCACAGCCCTCTCTCCCTTTCTCCTTCCTTCTTCCCTTGCTTCCTCCTTCTCCTTCCTTCTTTACTTCCATCCATCTTTTCCTTCATTCCTTCCTTCCTTCCATCCATCCATCTTTTCCTTCTTTCCTTCCTTCCTTCCCAAGCAATAGCACTGCAGTAGCATGCAGTACTGCATTCTAACCACTCTGCCACCACCACCCTTCCTTCTTCCCTCCCTCCCTTCCTTCCTTCCATCTTTTCCTTCCTTCCTTCCTTCCTTCCTTCCTTCCTTCCTTCCTTCCCTAGCAATAGCAATAGCAGTTAGACTTATATACCGCTTCATAGGGCTTTCAGCCCTCTCTAAGCAGTTTACAGAGTCAGCATATCGCCCCCACAGTCTGGGTCCTCATTTCACCCACCTCGGAAGGATGGAAAGCTGAGTCAACCTTGAGCCGGTGAGATTTGAACTGCTGAACTGCAGATAGCAGTCAGCTGAAGTGGCCTGCAGTACCCTAACCACTGCGCCACCTCGGCTCTAGCACTGCAGTAGCATGCAGTACTGCATTCTAACCACTCTGCCACTACCGCCCTTCCTTCTTCCCTTCCTTCCTCCCTTCCTTCCCTCCTTCCTTCGTTCCATCCATCCATCCATCTTTTCCTTCCGTCCTTCCTTCCTTCCTTCCTTCCTTCCTTCCCAAGGAATAGCACTGGAGTAGCATGCAGTACTGCATTCTAATCACCGAGGCTCTTCAGGTGATCAGCTGCGCTGCACAACTGTTATGTGATCTCAGGGAAAATGACACCAGGAGTCCTCTACCTATGACCACAATCAAGGCCAAAATTGATGTTGCCAAGCGAGAAATGTGCTAAGCGAGTCTTGCCGCATTTTCGGCCAACGATCGGAATAATCGTCCCTCTTCTTATTTTCCTCCACAACAACCATCAAGTGAGGTGGTTAGGGCTGGTTTTCATGCCTCAGGAACTAGAATTCATAGTCTCCTACTGATTGGGCCAAAGTCACCCATCTGGTTTTCATGCCTAAAGTGGGACTAGAACTCACTGTCTTCTGGTGATTGGCCCAAAGTCACCTGTCAGCTTTCATACCTAATGTGGGACTAGAACTCACTGTCTCCTGGTCATTGGGTCAAAGTCACCCAGCCAGCTTTCATGCCTAAGGTGGGACTACAATTCACTGTCTCCTGGTGATTGTGACAAAGTCACCCAGCAGCTTTCATGCCTAAGGTGGAACTAGAACTCACTGTCTCCTACTGATTGGGCCAAAGTCACCCATCTGGTTTTCATGCCTAAAGTGGGACTAGAACTCACTGTCTTCTGGTGATTGGCCCAAAGTCACCTGTCAGCTTTCATACCTAATGTGGGACTAGAACTCACTGTCTCCTGGTGATTGTGACAAAGTCACCCAGCTGGCTTTCATGCCTAAAGTGGGACTAGAACTCACTGTCTTCTGGTGATTGGCCCAAAGTCACCTGTCAGCTTTCATACCTAATGTGGGACTAGAACTCACTGTCTCCTGGTGATTGTGACAAAGTCACCCAGCTGGCTTTCATGCCTAAAGTGGGACTAGAACTCACTGTCTTCTGGTGATTGGCCCAAAGTCACCTGTCAGCTTTCATACCTAATGTGGGACTAGAACTCACTGTCTCCTGGTGATTGTGACAAAGTCACCCAGCTGGCTTTCATGCCTAAGGCGGGACTAGAACTCACTGTCTCCTGGTGATCGGCCCAAAGTCACCCAGCAGCTTTCATGCCTAATGTGGGACTAGAACTCACTGTCTCCTGGTGATTGTGACCAAGTCACCCATCTGCCCTGAGACAGGGACTAGAACTCACTCTCTCCTGGTTTCTAAACCAGCATCTTAATTACTAGGCCAAACTGCATTACAAACTGTAGTCCCTGCAGCCTCACCCAAGGCGGGACTAGAACTCACCATCTCCCAGAACTCGGGAATTCTGGGAGTTGAAGTCCACAGAGCCATAAAAGGTCCCTGG
>NC_045547.1:3997605-4000105 GCF_009769535.1 Thamnophis elegans
CCAAAGAATAATGTTTACAGGTTTAATGTCTAGCAAGGTTTAAAATCAGGCGGCCTCTGGGTGTGCATGGAGGTTGTAGCTCAAGCAGGAACCTCCATACCATCACAGACAAATGGCTGTCCAATCTCTTCTTGAAAGCCTCCAGTGATGGAGCATCCACAACCTCTGGAGGCAGGTAGTTCCACTGGTTAATTGTTCTGATTGTCAGGAAATTTCTCCTTGGTTCCAAGTTGCTTCTCTCCTTGATTAGTTTCCATCCGTTGCTTCTTGTTCTACCCTCAGGTGCTATAAACAGAGGCATATAATCAAGATCGCGGCATTAAAGTATAAAACTCTAGCAAGACCACACACGGAACACTGCAATCAATGTTGAGACAATGGAAAAAGTTCAGAGAAGAGCCACTAAGATGATGAAAGGCCTGGAGACTAAAACATAAGAAGAACGGCTGCAGGATTTGGTTTTGGCTAGCCTAAAGAAAAGAATTAGGGGTGACGTGATAGCAGTCCCCCAATATTTGAGGGGCCGCCACAAAAAAGAAATTAATTTTTTTTTAAATTTTATCAATTTCATATATACATTCACAATTATATGATCTCATAACTGTTATTAATAATATGTATTTATAACAATTTTCCCTACTGTTGCCAATATACTTGAAGATTGCTTTTTTATCATCCCATAGATCCATCTTATCTTACAACGGTCCTACTTCTTCTTCCCTCCCTCCCTCTTTCCTTCCCTCATTTCTTCTCTCCTACTCCCCTTCCTTCCCTCCCTCCTTCCCCTTCCCTCCTTCTCTCCTTCCCTCCTTCCTTCCCTCCTTCCTTCCTTCCCTCCTTCCTTTCCCCCTTCCTTTCCTCCTTCCTTCCCCCCTTCCTTCTCTCCTACATTCCCTCCTTCCTTCCCTCCTTTCTTCTCTCCTTCTCTCCTTCCTTCCCTCCTTCCTTCCCTCCTTCCTTCCCTCCTTCCTTCCTTCCCTCCTTTCTTTTCTCCTTCTCTCCTTCCTTTCCCCCTTCCTTTCCTCCTTCCTTCCCCCCTTCCTTCTCTCCTACGTTCCCTCCTTCCTTCGCTCCTTCCTTCCCTCCTTTCTTCTCTCCTTCCTTCCCTCCTTCCTTCCCTCCTTTCTTCTCCCCTTCTCTCAAAAGAAATTAAATTATTCCACAAAGCACCAGAGGGCAGGACCACCAACAATGGTTGGAAACTAATCAAAGAGAGCAGCAACTTGGAATTGAGGAGAAGCTTCCTAACAGTGAGCACAATTAACCAGTGGAACAGCTTGCCACCAGAAGCTGTGGGTGCTTCATCACTGGAGGCTTTTAAGAAGAGTGGACAGTCACTGAAATAGTATAGGTTCTTCTGCTTGAGCAGGGGGCTGGACTAGAAGACCTCCAAGGTCCCTTCCAGCTTCTATTACTATTCTGGAGAACAGGTTGACTCCCTCTTCTTTGGGTCAGCCGATCAAATATTCTATTAGGTCATCAAATTAAATTCATTCATTTCATTAAATTAAACATGCCAACTATCTAACATAAATGCTCCTACATGTGCTAAACGTAAAGGTTCCCCTCGCACATGCGTGCTAGCCATTCCCGACTCTAGGGGGCGGTGCTCATCTCCGTTTCAAAGCCGAAGAGCCAGCGCTGTCCGAAGACGCCTCCGTCATGTGGCCGGCATGACTCAACGCCGAAGGCGCACAGAATGCTGTTCCCTTCCCACCAAAGGTGGTTCCTATTTTTCTACTTGCATTTCTTATGTGCTTTCAAACTGCTAGGTTGGCAGAAGCTGGGACGAGTCATGGGAGCTCACTCCGTTACGCCGCGCCGGGGATTCGAACCGCCGAACGGCTGACCTTTCTGATCGACAAGCTCAGTGCCTTAGCCACTGAGCCAATGTGACCCTTTATATGTGCTAGAATCTAAAGAATGGTGCCACATGGCACTGCCTGAGTGTCTAATGGGCAGGGACTCAACCTGCCTCTTTAGCCGAGTTTGCTAAGAGCTTCTTTAGTATCTTCTGGGACGTAAAATGCCCATTTTTAAATTATCTACTGACTGGCCCTTAACAGGCATTAGACAAAATTAGAGGAGGCCATTAAGGCTAGACTGAAGATGAACTGGGGAGGGTGGGGTGGGGGGGAATGAAAGCTTTGCTGCCGGTAATTCCCACCCCTGCTGGCTCCCAGCCCAATGATTTCCCAGATCAATATAGCTTAAATCAATTAAAGATGTGGGATGCATCACACATGCAACAGCCCCGTGTGTAGAGGCTGTTGTGTGTGTGTGTTTTATTTTCCCCTGTAGAAGGACGGCCAGCCAAAGATCCTGTCGGTCCTTTGGGGGAGTCATCAGACTCCTAAATCAGGGACAAGACACCATATTGGAAAAGCAATAAGGCATTGGGAAGGTTGTTGGAAGAATTATCCTTCTGGGTTCAGTTTCAAGACACTGGAAACATGGAGGCTGCTTGGAAAGATGGTTTAATGGTGGACAGGATCACATG
>NC_045547.1:4005105-4017605 GCF_009769535.1 Thamnophis elegans
CCCTTTCTGGTTACCGTCTTTATGTGAAACCTGCATGGATGTTAATGGGACATAGTGCGGTCACTATTTGCATCCGTCGTAAATACATGCCGGTTGCCAGGTGTCCAAATTTTGATCCCGTGACTGTGGGGGTTCCGGGATATTAAGGGACGTTAAGTCTCTTTTTTGAGTGCTGTTGTAACTTCGGTCACTAAACAAACAGTTGTAAGTCGAGAACTACCTGTAGACATGAAGATGAAAACACTGTGATTGTTGTTTTTATTTAGATAACCATTTATGGACTTTGTGGTCAAGACAATAAAAAAACCAATGAAATATTGACTTTGGATTTTGCTCACTAAATCACTCTGTCACCAGAGCAACGACTAATATATTGATAAAGTAAAAAGTTGAGACTAGTTTTATTTTTTAAGTTTATGGCGCTGAAAAAAAAGTTTGAATGCTTTTTTCATCCCTTTCCCCTAAATTTCCCCTTTCTTCTTCTTCTTCTTCTTCTTCTTCTTCTTCTTCTTCTTCTTCTTCTTCTTCTTCTTCTTCTACTTCTCCTTCTCCTTCTCCTTCTCCTTCTCCTTCTCCTCCTCCTCCTCCTCCTCCTCCTCCTTCTCCTTCCTCTTCTTCCTCCTCCTCTTCTTCTTCCTCCTCCTCTCCCTTTTCCTCTTCCTCTTCATTCTCTTCCTTTTCCTCTTCTTCTTCTTCCTCCTTTTCCTCCTCCTCCTCCTCTTCTTTTCTTTTCCTCCTCTTCCTCCTCTTCCTCCTCCTCCTCTTCCTCCTCCTCTTCCTTTTCCTCTTTTTCTTCCTCCCTTTTCTCCTCCTCCTTTCCGTCTTCTTCTTCTTTTTTCTCTTCCTCCTCTTCCTCTTCTTCTTCCTCCTCTTCTTCTTCTTCCTCTCCTTCCTCCTCCTCCTCCTCCTCTTCTTTTTCCTCCTCTTCCTCCTCCTCTTCCTCTTCTTCCTCCTCCTCCTCTTCTTCTTTTTCCTCTTTTTCTTTCTCATTTTTCTCCTCCTCCTTTCCCTCCTCCTCTTCTTTTTCCTCCTCCTCCTCCTTCTCCTGCTGCCATATCCATCATCAGATGTTGGCCTGACTAAATTTATTTTCATATTGTGTTCCTACCTCATGACAAATTTGAAAAAAAGAAGAAGAAAATACTGCGATTTTCCTTGAACTCATCCCTGGTCTTTTTGCCTCTCCAGATCCGCATCGATGGCCCCCTCAAAGGAGCTTTGGAGTATGAAATAGTCCAGGTGACCGATTCGGGACCGATCCTGAGGGATATGGCTTTTTCGGTGGATTACAAGCACCTGTACATTATGTCGGAGAAGCAGGTAAGCTTTCTGGCTTTCCCTGATCTGGTTTCATTCGCGTGAGCGACGTTGGTTGCGTTTGGCTTCCTAAACGGAGAGAACCTGGTCTGGTCGGCGTGCCGTGTGCGGAGGAGGCAGAAGAGTTTCATACAGGTAGTCCTTGACTTATGACCACGACGGAGTCCAAAATTTCTGTTGTTAAGAGAGACCTTTTTTCAGTTGTCACACCCCCATTGTCAACTCGCAAAGCACCCCTGGCCTGCTCTCGAGTTGCCATAGGAAAGGGAGGATGGGGAAACTGATGAAACAGCTGTGACTGATGACCCACCCTGGGGAGAGGAGGAAAAGAGGGTCATAATTGGGCTGTAAATTACGTGGGCTCAGATCTGGCTTCACTCGGGTATGTGCCGACATGAAGCTCCTACTAAATGACTGGGTTTCTTTTGAAGCTCGGCTCGAGGCTCATGATTTAATTAGAGCATCCATCGAAACCCTGACACCTTCCTTACCTTGGCCATTAATCCTTGCAAGTGTTTAGTTGTTCCGTGAATCTGACTTCTCTGCTGACTTTGCTGGTCAGAAGGTCGCAAAAAGGGGATCTCGTGACTCCGGGGACGCCACAACCGTCATAAATATGAGTCCATTGCCAAGCATCTGAATTTTAATTATAAATATGACTCCGTTGCCAAGCGTCTGAATTTTGGGGATGCCCCAACAGTCAAAGTGTGGAAAATGTTCCTAACTCCCTTTTCTCTCTCTCTCTTAGCGACAGAAATGTTGGTCTGAATTGTGGTCGTAAGTCAAGGACCATCTGTATTCTGTTTGCAGTCTCAGAGACCAACATATGGGCTGAGATGGCGCAATGGATTTCCTGCAGGGCAAGAGTTTTTAAATTGCATTTCTCCCCTCCCCAAAGAGCCTGCGTTACCCTCGGTGTAAACTTTTTAAGGTCATTTCTAGCAGATGTTTTGACATTTCCAAGTTTCTCCTTCCCCGCCCAGCGTTCAAAGCTCAGCGGGCTTTCATTGTTGAGCTGTGGAGGTTGTTGACCTTCAAGTTAAAGCTGCGAAAGCAAACGGCTCTTGAATCCCGTTGCAATTTGGGCTGCGCTTTCTCCTGCGCTATTTCCTGGACATCGGCGGCAGCTTCCTAGCTCCGCTTTGCTGTCCAGAGGCAGCAGCCAAGACTCTGATGAAGCGGGAAAGGGAAACAGCTTCTCGCGATCCAAAGAAGTGGCATCCTCGATTCCCAGTTAGGTAGCACGCAACCATCCGAGGTGGCGCAGTGCTTAAATGCAGCACTGCAGGCTACTTCAGCTGACTGCAGTTCTGCAGTTCGGCTGTTCAAATCTCACCGGCTCAGGGTTGACTCAGCCTTCCATCCTTCCGAGGTGGGTAAAATGAGGACCCGGATTGTTGTTGGGGGCGATATGCTGACTCTGTAAACCGCTTAGAGAGGGCTGAAAGCCCTATGAAGCGGTATATAAGTCTAACTGCTATTGCTATTGCTATCCTTGGACTGGGAGGCCGTGAGACCAATAGAAGAGAATATCTGTAGCTCAGGATTGAACTGATGCCTGAGATGGGTGGTTTTCTTGCAGATGTTTCATGACCCAACTAGGTAATGTTGTCAGTGCTAGAAGGGAGTGGAGTTTGTGGAGAGGAGGAGGAGAACTGCGACATCCCTGGTGCTCTCTAAGCTTGGTTGTTTTCTTGCAGACGTTTCATCACCCAACTAGGTAACGTTGTCAGTGCTAGGAGGAGGTTTGTGCAGAGGAGGAGAAGAAGGACAGTTGTGAGATCTTTAGTGATCTCTGATCTTGTTTTTTTTCCCCTTGTAGATGCCTAGATAACATCAATGTGGTTTGAGAAGTGAAGGAGGAGGTAGAGAAGGGGAAGGGGAAGAGGAAGTGGAAGAGGGCAGGAGAAGAAATGAAGGGGAAAGAGGAGGAGGAGAAAGAGAAAGAACAGAAGTGTGGGGTCCTTGGTACCTTGTCGCTCTGACCTTGGTTGTTTTCTTGCAGATGTTTCACAACCCAACTAGATAATGTCATCAGTGCTAGAAGCGAGTGGGGAGTGCTCTCTATTTATATACAAGTGGCTTGCTCTATCAGAATGGGTGGGAGCAATGTTTCCTCCGTGGTAATTCCTTGGTTGGGTTCTTGTTGACTGCTTGATTATTTGTCTGGTGTTAATCCCCGTTTATCTGGGGATTAGATACAGCTAGATACTGTAACATCTTCAATGCTAGAAGGGAGTAGAGTTTGCTTTTTTGTTTATATACACATGGCTTGTCCCATCAGTGTGGGAGGGAGTGGTTCCCCCACCCCCTTCTGATCATTCCTTGATTGGCTTCTTGCTTCTTGCTTGATTGTTTGTCTGGTGTTAATCCCTGCTTATCTGTGTGTTAACTCCTGGCAAGCACCTATTCCAGTCTTTTTGCTTAGCCGGCTGGGGAATTCTGGGAGTCGTACTCCATCCATCTTAAAGTTGCCAAGGTTGAGAAGCATGGCATTAGGTCAGAGGTGTCCAAACTTGGGAACTTTAAGACTTGTGGCGCCTGGGGGAATTCTGGGAATTGAAGTCTTAAAGTTCCACCATTGCTTTAGATGCTTTATTCCAAGCTTCGTCCAAGGAAAATGGGATGAAAAATGATCTCGCGTTCTCCCTGGTTCCCCCCCCCCCACACTCAATCCGTTGCACCTTTCTCCTTTCTTAAGTAAATAACACCAGCACTGCCTTCCTGCCCTCCATCCCCAGCCTTCGCTTTTGACCCTTAACCGGATTTGGCAGTGGCAAATTGCCAGGGGCTCCCCCCCCCCCCCGCCGCTTAGCAAAATGTGGAACTGATTGCTTGGCTGACCCCGTTTGACCTCTGAATTTGGAGTGTAACCTGGCCCCTCGGAATAATAAACTCATATAATTACCGGGGAAAACCACTTGTGATGGAGCTGGGCCGGGGGAGGGAGGAATGGGGGGGGGGACACGAATCGATTGGAGTCAGCGGTCGGTCGGCTTTGGGAATCCGCTCGAGATGGGCTTTGCATGGAGGAGGGGGCTAATCAGATGGGGCCTCCTTGGATATTCTCCGCTTGTTCAGAATGCTGGGATTTTGCTTCCCCTAAAGGTCAGAAAACATCTTTGGAAGCTGGAGCTCGGACGAAGCCTCGGAGCGATGGAGTTGCAGGTTTTTGAAGCCAAGGTCTCTGGGTGCGTTCATACCTGTTCCACAATAGTAGACAGACAAACAGACACAGGACTGGGAGATGGTTTTAGATTTTAGATGCAGCTTTGATATCAAGGGGTTTTGTCCAGCTATCAAAATTCTCCTTTTATGCCAAGAGCTGAGCGAAGGCATTAAGCCAAGGAGAGAATGCATAACTGTGTTTTGTTGAACGAATGGCAGGTGGTCGTAGGATTGTAGAATAGGATGGAAGGTTCCCAGTCATCTTAGAGGGCAGCATAATAAAAACTCTAGAAAAAGGAAGGAAGGAGGGAGGGAAGGAAAGAAGGGGCAGGAAGGAAGGAGAGAAGAGGAAAGAAGGAGAGAAGAGGAAAGAAGGAGAGAAAAGGAAGGAAGGAAGGGAAAGGGGAAACAAAGAAAGAAAGGAGAAAGAATGAGGATGGAAGGAGAGAGAAGGAAGGAAGAAGGCAGGTGCAGGAAGGAAGAAAAGGTGAGAAAAGGAAGAAAGGAAAGAAGGAAGAGGGAGAAAGGAAGGAAGGGAGAGAGGAAAGAAAAGAAAGAAAGAAGAAAGAAAGAAGAAAGAGGGAGATAGGAAGGAAGGAGAGAGAAGGAAGGAAGGAAGTTAGGTGCAGGAAGGAAGGAAGGAGAGAAAAGGAAAGAAGGAGAGATAGGGGAAGAAGGAGAGAAAAAGGAAGAGGGAGAAAGGAAAGAAGGGAGAGAGGAAAGAAAAGAAAGAAAGAAAAGAGACTGAGGATGGAAGGAGAGAGAAGGAAGGAAGAAGGCAGTTGCAGGAAGGAAGGAAGGAGAGAAAAGGAAGAAAGGAAAGAAGGAAGAGGGAGAAAGGAAGGAAGGGAGAGGGGAAAGAAAAGAAAGAAAGAAGGAAAGAAAGAAAGAAAGAAAGAAAGAAAGAAGAAGGATTGAGACAGGAAGGAAGGAGAGAGAAGGAAGAAAGGAAAAAAGAAAGAAAAAGAAAGAGAAAGGCAGGCAGGCAGGCAGGCAGGAAGGAAGGAAGGAAGGAAGGAAGGAAGGAAGGAAGGAAGGAATCATATTATCCTCAACATATGACCACAATTAATCCAATTTTATGCACTTTTTTGCCATGGCTATTAAGTGAATGATGTTGGAGATGGAGAGGCAGAGTCTTGGGGTGGAGTTAAGAGAGGAATCAGCCTGGACTCATTACGTTCCCACAAATGGTCCCAATCCAATCCCGCCTGAATTCGGTTAACTGTGATATAGCACCAATTTAGTGGCTGCCGTTAATTGACTCGATTCTTGCTCCTAGGCAAGAGCAATAAATCACCGTAAGTAGAACTTAAGGTGTGGGACAGATCCTTCACGCCTGACAGTTGCTAAGCGAATCAGAGAGTCGTTAAGCAAATCTGGCTTCTCCCATTACTTTGCTTGTCGAAAGCTGGCTGGGAAGTTTGCCCATGGCCCTCGGCCACCACAACGATGGTAACTACAGCCCAGTTGTCAAGTGCCCAAATTTTAATCACATGATTGTGGGGATGCTACAGCGGTCATAAGTGCAAGGACTGGTTCTAAGTCACTTTTTTCAGTCCTTTGTAACTTTGAATAATTCACTAAACAAAGGAAGGGCTGTCAATCAAGGACTATTGAGGAATATCTAAATCTGTACATGCAAAATAGTCAGGATTTTTTCAGACCGCTGGCATTGAGTTCCTACACGGTAAAGGTTCCCTTTGCACATATGTGCTAGTCGTTCCTGACTCTAGGGGGCGGTGCTCATCTCCGTTTCAAAGCCGAAGAGCCAGCACTGTCCAAAGACATCTCTGTGGTCATGTGGCTGGCAGGACTCAATGCCGAAGGTGCATGGAAGGCTGTTCCCTTCCCACCAAATGTGGTTCCTATTTTTCTACTTGCATTTTTTACCTGCTTTCAAACTGCTAGGTTGGCAGAAGCCGGGACAAGTCACGGGAGCTCACTCCGCTACGCGGCGCCAGGGATTCGAACCGCCGAACGGCCGACCTTTCTGATCGACAAGCTCAAGCGTCTCAGCCCCTGAGCCTCCGCGTCCCTTCCTGCACGGTACTAAGCCACAAAGAAAACATGCATTTGCTATTATTGGCTATCATAGTCTGCCAACTCGGTTTGTGGGCTCACCCCAGAGCAGCGCGGAAAAAAGACGGCAATTTTCCCCCCGGCCGTTTTCAATCAATTTAATGAAAGAGAAATGGCTTTTGATGTTTCTTGCCAAAGAAAGCCAGGAAAATCTTTAGGCCTGGAATGAATATTCTGACTTCTATTTAGTTACGAGATGGTAAATTGTCCAGGAATGTCTGCAGGGAAGGGCGGGGGGTCAAGGGGTTTGGGGTTTCAAACGACCCCTTTGTTGGTCTAACGTAATTTTATTGCAAGGTTTAAAAAGCAATACAGAGGAAGCAATGGACAGAAAGCGGTAATAGGCACCTGTCCAGCAAATTAAAGACTGTCAGTTTGGCGTAGTGGAGAAAGTGCTGGTATCGAAACCAGGAGACTGTGAATTCTAGTCCTAGTCCCACCTTAGTCATGAAAGCAGCTGGGTGAATTTCGGCAAATTCCCAGGAGATGGTGAGTTTTGGTCCTGCCTTAAGCATGAAAGCCAGCTGGATGACTTTGGACCAATCACCAGGAGATGGTGAGTTCTAGTCCTGCTTTAGGTATGAAAGCCAGCTGGCGACTTTGGGCCAATCACCAGGAGATGGTGAGTTCTAGTCCTGCTTTAGGTATGAAAGCCAGCTGGTGACTTTGGGCCAATCACCAGGAGATGGTGAGTTCTAGTTCTGCCTTAGACATGGAAAAACAGCTGGTGACCTTGGGCCAATCACCAGGAGATGGTGAGTTCTAGTCCTGCCATAAGCATGAAAGCCACTTGGATGACTTTGAACCAAACACCAGGAGGCGGTGAGTTTTAGTTCCGCTTTAGGCATGAAAACCTAAACTGGTGATTTTCGGCCAATCACCAGGAGATCATAAGGTCATCAGTCACTTTTTTTCAGTGCTGTTGTAACTTCAAGCGGCCACTAACTGAACTGTTGTAGTCATTAGGATGAATGAATTCATCATGGATTGCATGCATTTGAAAGGAAAGCTCCCCGGGTTGGACTCCAACCAGGGGTGAGTTGCAAATCCTGTTCCAACCGGTACGGTTGGAATGGGGCCAGCGGTGTCCTCAGGGATGCGCGCAGCGCGCACATGCATCTTAGACCTCCGCGATGCTCCAGCTGCTCCGCGGAGCATCACGCAGGCGCTGTACGCGCCATGCACCTGCGAGGACGTGCAGAAGCCTTTTAAACACCAGTAAGGAGCGTGGGCAGGTGGGCGGGCCCTCTGGAGCACCATACTGGAACGGTATCTGGTGCTCCGTACCGGGGCGTATCTCCAGCAACCCACCACTGACGCCAACCCGATCCATTCCAGCCTTGCAACAGAAACTATTGATAGGATCAGCTGTTGTAAGTGTCTCAGGACTTTGGACTGCGCCCAGCGGCCCACTCAGGGGAAGAAGAAGAAGAAGAGGCACAGGCAGAAGGCAAAGTCAGCAGATGCTGGCCCACCACTCCACACTCCCTTATCTTCATGCATCCCCCAAAGGGACTTGGAAAGCCAAGCATTGCTGTTTGGAGATTACTGAAGTCCTAGAATTAAAATTGCCTTTGGAGGACGGGTGCCGGTCTCCTGTCTCAGTCATCCGGGGCCTCGTTGGGTGGCTGTTTTCAGTCCTCTGTCCTCATTCCACCTAGATGAGGGGGGAGGGGTGAAAAGGCTGATGAGCTTGGAGTCTTGGCAGGGAAGGAAGCCATAGAGACCAGGTGCTGCCACCAGTGGCGGGATTCAGCCGGTTCGCACCTATTCAGGAGAACCGGTTGTTAACTTTCTAAGCAGTTAGAGAGCAGATGCTGCCACCAGTGGTGGGATTCAGCCGGTTCGCACCTATTCAGGAGAACCGGTTGTTAACTTTCTAAGCAGTTAGAGAGCAGATGCTGCCACCAGTGGTGGGATTCAGCCGGTTCGCACCTATTCAGGAGAACCGGTTGTTAACTTTCTAAGCAGTTAGAGAGCAGATGCTGCCACCAGTGGTGGGATTCAGCCGGTTCGCACCTATTCAGGAGAACCGGTTGTTAACTTTCTAAGGAGTTAGAGACCAGGTGCTGCCACCAGTGGTGGGATTTAGCCAGTTCGCACCTATTCAGGAGAACCGGTTGTTAACTTTCTAAGGAGTTAGAGAGCAGATGCTGCCACCAGTGGGGGATTCAGCCGGTTCGCACCTATTCAGGAGAACCGGTTGTTAACTTTCTAAGGAGTTAGAGAGCAGATGCTGCCACCAGTGGTGGGATTCAGCCGGTTCGCACCTATTCAGGAGAACCGGTTGTTAACTTTCTAAGTAGTTAGAGAGCAGATGCTGCCACCAGTGGCGAGATTCAGCCGGTTCGCACCTATTCAGGGGAACCTGTTGTTGGAAGAAATCTCTTTTTGTTTTTTTCCCACTTTACAGGGCTAATCCTGTAAGGCAGGCAGGCAGGCAGGCAGGCAGGCAGGCAGGCAGGCAAGCAGGCAAGAAGGAAGGAAGGAAGGAAGGAAGGAAGGAAGGAAGGAAGGAAGGAAGGAAGGAAGGAAGGAAGGAAGGAAGGAAGGAAGGAAAGAAAGAAACATTCTGGTGTGGTTTCTAGCCTCATCTTTATTGCCCTGCTTGCAGAAACTGCCTTTCCGGTTAACCCTTGTGACATTGTATTTGTTTGTTTGTTTGTTTGTTTGTAGTTTATTTATAGGCCGCCCTTTTCCCTGAGGGGACTCAGGGCGGCTTACAATCAAAAAAGGAAGGGGAGTGTAGGACAATACAAAAAAAGAAATGTGCACAAAGTAAATTAGACAATAAAACTCAACATTCACTCAGCATTCGGGAGGGGCGAAATAAGATTATCCCCAGGCCTGACGGGTTAGCCAGTTCTTGAGGGCTGTGCGGAAGGCCTGGACGGTGGTGAGGGTACGAATCTCCACGGGGAGATTGTTCCATAGTGTCGGAGCCGCAACAGAGAAGGCTCTCCTCCGAGTAGTCGCCAGTCGGCACTGACTGGCGGATGGAATACGGAGGAGGCCAACTCTATGCGATCGGATGGGACGCAGGGAGGTAATTGGCAGAAGGCGGTCTCTCAAATAGCCAGATCCACTACCATGGAGCGCTTTATAGGTGGTGAGTAAGACCTTGAAGTGCACCCGGGGACCAACAGGTAGCCAGTGCAGCTCACGGAGGATCGGTGTTATGTGGGCGAACCGTGGTGCGCCCACGATCACTTGCGCGGCCGCATTCTGGACTAGCTGAAGTCTTCGGATGCTCTTCAAGGGCAGCCCCATGTAGAGCACATTACAGTATTCCAGCCTAGAGATCACAAGGGCTCGAGTGACTGTTGTGAGGGCCTCCCGATTCAGGTAGGGCCGCAACTGGCGCACCAGGCGAACCTGGGCAAATGCCCCCCTGGTCACAGCTGAGAGATGGTAGTCAAAAGTTAGCTGTGAATCCAGGAGGACTCCCAAGTTGCGGGCCCTTTCTGAGGGGTTTAAATTTTGTCCCCCCAGCCTGAGTGATGGTATGGTGGTCAAATTTTTGGGAGGGAAACACAACAGCCACTCGGTCTTGTCTGGGTTGAGTATCAGCTTGTTCGCTCTCATCCAGTCTTTAACGGCTTCCAGTCCCCGGTTCATCACGTCCACCGCTTCATTGAGTTGGCACGGGGCGGACAGATACAACTGTGTATCGTCCGCATATTGGTGATATTTTATCCCGTGCCTTCGGATGATCTCGCCCAGCGGTTTCATGTAAATGTTAAATAGTAGGGGGGATAGGACCGACCCCTGCGGCACCCCATAGGTTAGGGGCCTCAGGGACGATCTCTGCCCCCCCACTAACACCGACTGCGACCTGTCCGAGAGATAGGAGGAGAACCACTGCAAGACAGTGCCGCCCACCCCTATCTCCCGCAGTCGTCGCAGAAGGATACCATGGTCGATGGTATCGAAAGCCGCTGAGAGGTCCAGGAGAACTAGGATGGAAGCATGGCCTCCATCCCTAGCTCTCCAGAGATCATCAGTCACTGCGAGCAAAGCGGTTTCTGTGCTGTAACCGGGTCTGAAGCCAGACTGGAAGGGGTCAAGATAGTTAGCTTCCTCCAAGGTACGCTGAAGCTGAAGAGCCACCACCTTCTCAACAACCTTCCCTACAAAGGGAAGGTTGGAGACTGGACGATAGTTATTAAGAATAGCTGGATCCAGAGACGGCTTCTTCAGGAGGGGTCTCACCACCGCTGTCTTAAGCGCGGTGGGAAAGTACCCCTCCCGAAGAGAAGCGGTAACAACCGCCTGGATCCAGCCTCGTGTCACCTCACTGCTGTTGGCAACCAGCCAGGAGGGACACGGGTCCAGTATGCAGGTGGAGGCACTCACAGCTCGCATAGCCTTGTCCACATCCCCAGAGGCAACTTCCTGAAACTCAACCCAGAGATGGTTTGCCAAGTTTTCTCCTTGTGTCTCGGCTGGATCTACTGGGGTGGAGTCCAGGTCCGCTCGAAACCGGGCAACTTTGTCTGCCAAGAACTGGACATATTCCTCAGCCTTACCCTGTAAGGAGTCCCCCGTCTCCCTCCTATTTAGGAGGGAGCGGGTTATCCTAAACAGGGCGGCTGGGCGGGACTCGGCGGACGCTACCAAGGAGGCAATGTATGTTCTTTTTGTTGTTCTTAGGGTCCGAATATACTCCTTGGTGCATGCTGTCAAAAGTGCCCGTTTCGACTCGGACCTATCGGACCTCCACGAGTGCTCTAGGCGTCTCCTCCGGCGCTTTACCTCCCGGAGCTCCTCAGTAAACCAAGGAGGCCTCCGGGGGCCGCTGACCCGGAGGGGCCGTAGCGGCGCAATCCGGTCGAGAGACTCCGAAGCTGCCGAGTGCCAGGCAGCGACGAGAGTCTCCGCCGAACTGTGGGCGAGGGTATCAGGAATAACCCCAAGCTCCGTCTGGAACCTAACAGGATCCATCAGTCGCTTGGGGCGGAACCAGCTGGTCGGTTCCTCCTCCCTACGGTGGAGGTTTGGCCTCCGGAAGTCTAGCCTCAGTAGGTAGTGGTCTGACCACGACAGGGGTATGATCTCATTACCCCTCAGACCAAGATCGTAACTCCACTGCTCCGAGAGGAATACGAGGTCAAGCGTGTGACCCGCTGAGTGAGTTGGGCCTCGAATTACTTGAGTCAAGCCCATGGCTGTCATGGAAGCCATGAACTCCTGCGCTCCATCAGAGTGTTCACCGAGCGAAGGCAAGTTAAAGTCCCCCAGAACTATAAGTCTAGGGAACTCAACCGCTAGCTCGGCTACTGACTCGAGGAGCGAGGGGAGGGCTGCTGCAACGTAGTTGGGAGGCAGGTACGTAAGCAGCAAACCCACTTGACCCTTGAGGTCCAGCTTCACTAGCAGGGACTCACACCCGACAAGCTCCGGAGCAGGGATCCTACGAGGTACTAAAGACTCCCGGACTACAATAGCCACACCGCCACCCCTTCCCTGGGCTCTCGGCTGGTGTAGCACCTGAAATCCGGCTGGGCACATCTCGACGAGGGGGACTCCTCCCTCAGGGCCCAGCCATGTTTCAGTAATACATGCCAGGTCTGCGCCCTCATCAGTTATCAAGTCCCGGATGAGGGGGGCCTTATGAACAACAGACCAACATTGTAACAGCCAACATGAAGTGCCCATCGATGTGAGTGACGTTGAGTTGGCTGCGCCCACCCAGTCACATGGCCATCGAGCCACACCTACCCAGCTGGTCATTAGGGCAGAGAACCGGTTGTTAAATTATTTGAATCCCACCACTTACTACCACCATCGCCTCTGAGAATTCCAGAAGCCTCTATCTGGCTATCTATCTTGCAAAATCTCCACTCCCACTCCACTCTGGGGCCAGCCAGAGGTGGCATTTGGTGGTTCTCCGAACTACTCAAAATATTTGTTACTGGTTCTCCAGAACCAGA
>NC_045547.1:4022605-4067605 GCF_009769535.1 Thamnophis elegans
ACTGTTGTTAAGCGAATCACTGTCGTTGTTAAACAAATAACATGATAGTTAAGCGAATCTGGGTTCCCTGTTGATTCAACCTAGAAATAAGGAGGAACTTTCTGACAGTCAGAACAATCAGCTAGGGGAACAGAAGTTGCCTTCAGAAGTTGTGGGAGCTTCATCACTTGAGACTTTCAAGAAGAGATTGGACTGCCATTTGTCAGAATTGGTGTAGGGTCTCCTGCTTGAGCGGGGGGTTGGACTAGATGACCTACAAGGTCCCTTCAAACTCTGTTAATCTGTTAAAATGCTTATTCTGCTCTAAAAGAGGAAGGAGTTTGCATTGGCCCCAACACATTTTATTTATTTGGTTTTAAAACGCGATGGCCTTCTGCTGTCTAACTTCACATTTTTATAAATCTGGATGGCCAGTCCTTTGATTTTGAAGAGAAAGGAAGCAATTAATCCAAAATATTCAAGGGGGGAAACATGCAGAAGAGGTTTTTTTCTTAATTTTAAAATAGTTTTTATTGAACCTTTTCAAGTTTAAAAACCACAAGCAAGAAAACAAAGAAAGAAAGAGAGAGAGAAAAAAGAGGAGAAAATACAAAAAATATTTTTAATATTTTATTTTTAAAACTCCTAAAAATAGGGGATCTCCAGCCTTTGCAACTTTTAAGACTCATGGACTTTGAACTCCCCGAATCTCACAGCCAACATGGCTGGCTGGGGAATTCTGGGAGTTGAAGTCCACAGGTCACCCCTGACTTAGAATGTCCCCCTCATTTCTGAAGTCAACGCAGTTGAAGCAATTAAACTTGCTTGCTGTGTGTTTAGATGTTACTTTCAGTACCAACATAGCGGACAGCTCCTCAGCCAAAAAAAAAACAAAAAACCTTATTGATGTAATGCAAATCCAACCCTCTGAATGGTGCAGAAATCCAAATTTTGAACAGCCGATGAAAAAGTTGATTCTAAAGTTTACTTCTATCATTTCAGAAGCAACAGGAGCATCGAAATAATCCGGAATTGTTAAAATGTGCTCTATCGGATTAGGGGTGTCAATTAAAGGGGCTTAGTCTGACAGACAGACAGACAGGCAGACAGACAATAGCAGTTAGACTTATATACCGCTTCATAGGGCTTTCAGCCCTCTCTAAGAGGTTTACAGAGTCAGCATATCGCCCCCAACAACAATCCGGGTCCTCATTTTACCCACCTCGGAAGGATGGAAGACTGAGTCAACCCTGAGCCGGTGAGATTTGAACAGCCAAACTGCAGAACTGCAGTCAGCTGAAGTAGCCTGCAGTGCTGCATTTAACCACTGCGCCACCTCGGCTCTAGACAGACAGACAGACTTATCTCTCTTTAGAAAGACTGGGGAGACATTAGAGCAGAGTTCCAATATTTGAAGGGCTGCCACAAAGAAGAGGGGAGTCAACCTATTTTCCAGAGTACCAGATGGCAAGAAAAGAAAAAATGGATGGAAATTAATCAAATATAGAAGCAACCTGGAATTGGGAAGAAACTTCCTAATGGGGAGGACAATTAACCAATGGAATAGCTTGCCTTCAGAGGTTGTGGGTTCGGGTTAGGAAGCTTTGAAGAAGAGATGGGACAGCCTTTTGGGCCTCTTGCTTGAGCAAGGGGGTTGGCCTAGAAGACCTCCAAGGTCCCTTCCAACTTAACAATTGTTAAGTGAGTTTTGCCCCGTTTTACAACTTCTTTGGCCGAAGTTGTTAAGCAAAGCACTGCCGCTGTTCAGCTAGTATCACGGCTGAGAAACGAATCTGGCTTCCCCCATTGACTTTGTTCATCAGAAAGTAGCAAAGGGGGATCATGCAAAAAACATAAATACCGTATTTCCCCCCAAAAAATAAGACAGGGTCTTATTTTCTTTTGATCCCCCAAATAAGCGCTTGGCCTTATTTTCAGGGAGGTCTTCTTATTTTTGAGGCGCAGGAGGCGGAAAGCATGGTCACCTCATGGCTGCTTCTCTGTTGCAATATTTTCAGGGAGGGGTTATTTTCATGCATGCACTCAAAAGCCCGATGGGATTTATTATCAAGGGAGGCCTTATTTTCAGGGAAAACAGGGTAGGAATTTCCAAGCACCTGAATTTTGATCATGTGACTATGTGGGGTAAGAGCTGAGGTGGCGCAGTGGTTAAATGCAACACTGCAGGCTACTTCAGCTGACTGCAGTTCTGCAGTTCGGCTGTTCAAATCTCACCGGCTCAAGGTTGACTCAGCCTTCCATCCTTCCGAGGGTGGATGAAATGAGGACCCAGTGCGATATGCTGACTCTGTAAACCGCTTAGAGAGGGCTGAAAGCCTATGAAGCGGTATATAAGTCTAACTGCTATTGCTATTCTCGGTGAATTCTCCTAGTTCTTTTGTAAAAGCATCTTCAGCTGACTGCAGTTCTGCAGTTCGGCTGTTCAAATCTCACCGGCTCAGGGTTGACTCAGCCTTCCATCCTTCTAAGGTGGGTAAAATGAGGACCCGGATTGTTGTTGGGGGCGATATGCTGACTCTGTAAACCGTTTAGAGAGGGCTGAAAGCCCTATGAAGCGGTATATAAGTCTAACTGCTATTGCTATTGCTATTGCAACGGTCGTAACTACGGAAAAAGTCATCGGTCACTTTTCTTTAGCGCTGTCGTAACTTCGACCTGTCACTAAATGAACTGTGGAAAATCGAGGACTACCTGTGGGAAGAAATCAACATTGGCCTCCTCTGTGTAGACAATTTCCCCTCTCTGTTTAACCCAGTCTGGGAATTACTTGGGGCGTTGAAATCCCAACACATCTGCAGCCTGTCTCATTCTGGCCAGAAAAAGAAGAAAAGTTATGTCTCTTGTCAAAAGCAGATGGGAGGAAAGGGTGAGAATGAGACTTTATGAGTGTGTCTTGTGACCGAGGCGCACACTGCGTGCGAGTCCTGAATTGCGAAGGAAGCTTGGGGAGAGATTTGCTTCAAAGGCTACCCGGTTGCATCTCCTGACCTCCTCCGTGTTGCTTATTACTTCAGCTCTGCTCCTCCTGTGATCCTTTCAATATTTCCACATTAACAAAGGACATCTGGAGCACCACTGCTTCTTCTTCTTCTTCTTCTGCCGAAATTGGATTTCGGCAAGAGCGAGCAAGAACAAAGAGCAAACTGTGCCTTGTGTCAAGATGGAAGAAGGCACAGAGGCGGTTGAGAGAAACACAGTCTGGAATGGAGAATTGGAGAGCGGCGTTTCTCAACCTCTGCAACTCTTGAGATGTGTGGACTTCATCCTAACACATTCTATCAGGTTAACAATAGCAATAGCACTAGCAATAGCAGTTAGACTTATATACCGCTTCATAGGGCTTTCAGCCCTCTCTAAGCGGTTTACAGAGTCAGCATATTGCCCCCAACAACAATCTGGGTCCTCATTTTACCCACCTCGGAAGGGTGGAAGGCTGAGTCAACCCTGAGCCGGTGAGATTTGAACAGCCGAAGTGCAGAACTGCAGTCAGCTGAAGGGGTCGGAAGGGACCCCTGTAGGTCATCTAGTCCAACACCCACCTCCCCACCCAAGCAGGAGACCCTACACCATTTCTGACCGAGGGCAGTCCAGTCTCTTCTTGAAAGCCTCCAGTGATGAAGCTCCTACAACTTCTGAAGCCAACTTCTGTTCCATTGGTTGATTGTTCTCACTGTCAGAAAAATTTTCCTTATTTCCAAATTGAATCTCTCCTCGTTGGTTTCCATCCATTGTTCCTTGTCTGGCCTTGGAAAACAGCTTGACCCCTCCCTCCTCTTTATGGCAGCCCCTCAAATATTAGAAGATTACCTCCACTAGACCGATTTGATCCCACAGATTAGGCCTCCTCCGAATTCCATCCGCCGGCCAGTGCCGACTGGCGACTACCCGGAGGAGAGCCTTCTCTGTGGCTGCTCCGACCCTCTGGAACGAACTCCCCGTGGAGATTCGAACCCTCACCACCCTCCAGGCCTTCCGCAAAGCCCTCAAAACCTGGCTGTTCCGACAGGCCTGGAGCTAAAGAGCTGTTGCCCCCGTCTCGAATGGTATGACTGTTGTGAGTTTTAAATTATATATTGTTATGCTTGTTGTTTTTTAAATTTTTTTGTCTGTATCCCCCTTCGCCGGTTCGAGTTGTGAGCCACCCTGAGTCCCCTTCGGGGGAAAAGGGCGGCATATAAATACAATAAACTGAACTGAAACTGAACTGAAGATTGCTATCCTGTCTCCCCTGGTCCTTCTCTTCCCTAGACTAGCCGGGCCCAGTTCCTGCAACCGTTCATCGTAGGTTTTAGTCTCCAGTCCCCTAATCCTCTTTGTTGCTCTTCTCTGCACTCTTTCTAGAGTCTCTGCATCTTTTTTATAGTATGGGGACCAAAAGTGGATGCAGCATTCTAGGTGTGGTCTTGCTAAGCCAGTGTTTCTCAACCTTGGCAACTTGAAGATGTCCGGACTTCAACTCCTAGAATTCCCCAGCCAGCAAATGCTTATACATTTTTTTGGTGGCAGCCAAAAAAGCCAATGCAATCCTAAATTGCATTAGCAGAGGGATATAATCCAGATCAAGTGAGGTATTAATACCACCCTATCAAGCCTTAGCGCAGTGTTTCTCAACCTTGGCAACTTGAAGATGTCCGGACTTCAACTCCCAGAATTCCCCAGCCAGCATTCGCTAAGGCTTGATAGGGTGGTATTAATACCTCACTTGATCTGGATTATATCCCTCTGCTAATGCAATTTAGGATTGCATTGGCTTTTTTGGCTGCCACCAAAAAAATGTATAAGCAGTTTTAGTAACTTATCCCATTCTTTTAAAGTACAACAAATGATCTCATATCTCATCTCTCATTCATCAATATATCCTTAAAAACTCCCCATTCAGTCCTGATCAGCAAACGTCCGTTAACCAGAGAAAAACAATGTATCTCTGTTAATCTTGATCAAATAACGAAGCTTTAAATTCCTTCCTTTTACTTTTAACGGACTTTCATCTCTTCAAATAATTCTGTTTATTCATTTTATTGATCAATATCCCCGCCTCACTGTCTCCTGGGGATTGGCCCAAAGTCACCCAGCCAGCTTCGATACCTAAGTGTCAATGGAGATTCTCAGCCATCCCAGGTCATGGATGTCCCACAGGGGCTCTCTTCAACAGGCAAATGGGTTTTTTTTTGAAGGTGTTTCACTTGAATGTTGAATGTTGAATGTTTATTTTATTTATATGCCGCCCTTTTCCCCCGAAGGGGACTCAGGGTGGCTCACAACTCAACCAAGGGAGGGGGATACAGACAAAAATTTAAAACAACGCGCAACAATACATAATTTAAAACACACAACAGTCATATCATTCGAGAAGGGGGTAGAAGCTTTTTAGCCCCAGGCCTGTCGGAATAGCCAGGTTTTAAGGGCTTTGCAGAAGGTCTGGAGGGTGGTGAGGGTTCAAATCTCCACGGGGAGTTCGTTCCAGAGGGTCGGAGCGGCCACAGAGAAGGCTCTCCTCCGGGTAGTCGCCAGTCGGCACTGGCCGGCGGATGGAATTCGGAGGAGGCCTAATCTGTGGGATCTAATCGGTCTAGAGGAGGTAATTGGCAGCAGGCGGTCTCTCAAGTACCCAGGTCCAATACCATGAAGGGCTTTATAAGTGACGACTAGTGCCTTGAAGCGTATCCGGAGACCAATAGGCAGCCAGTGCAGCTCACGGAGGATAGGTGTTACGTGGGTGAATCGAGGTGCACCCACGATCGCTCGCGCGGCTGCATTCTGGACAAGCTGGAGTCGCCGAATGCTCTTCAAGGGCTGCCCCATGTAGAGCACGTTGCAGTAGTCCAGTCTAGAGGTCACAAGGACTTCTCATCCAAGAAGCTTCTTCAGCTCTGACTGGATGGTGGGGAATGAAAGGATTGACACTCCTTGCAGACAGCTGGTCGTTTGCATCCTTTTTAGAGAGTCGTTGAGGCCACTTGGAGGTTTACCTGTGTCCTCGGGGTCACCTGAGTGGTGCAAATGGATGGGGAGCCTTCTTGGAATTGTTGAAAGGACTGTGTTGTAAACTGGAGATAGATGATGTCGTATCCCTCCCTCTCTCTTCTGTTCAATGTCAACATAGATGGGCTCTTTGACCCCTCTTTCAAACCAGTGTTCCCCTCTGTCCAAAATATGGACTTTGTTGTCTTCAAAAGAATGGCCTGTGTCCTTCAAGCGCAGATGGACTGCTGAATGTAGTCCTGATGGGTTTGTTCTCCTGTGCTGTGCCATGCGGTTGTAAAGTGGTTGTTTTGTTTCCCCAATGTACAGATCTGCATGTGATTTGCTGCGTTCTGCTGCCTATACCCCCATTGCTCAGTTTCTGCCTGGGTGTTTTGTCCTTGGGGCGGACGAGCTTCCGCCTTACTGTATTCTGTATAGAGCCGAGGTGGCGCAGTGGTTAGAGTGCAGCACTGCAGCCACTTCAGCTGACTGCTAAGCTGCAGTTCGGCGGTTCAAATCTCACCGGCTCCACTTTTTGTTCCACCACCTCTGTTTTCAATGTCAAGTTAGCATTGGCATCATTAAGAACCTCTAGAGTATCTTCCACTCCAGAAATATGTTCTGTTAATACAGTTACAAGACTCAGCATGTCATCTCTAATTTTATCAACCTTAGCCTCAAATTTCTCATACAACTCCTGTTTAAGTCCTTTTATTTCACTTTTAATTTCACTTTTAATTTCTTCTTTCATTTCTTTTATTTCCTCTTTTCTCTCCTCTCTATTATCTCTAAATTTATCTTCCATTTTAATTGTCTGTGCATTAAGAGCCTCGCTTAGATTACTCAGAAAAAATTCTTTCGTTAACACATCCCCAGCAGGGGGCGTAGGAAGCGGAGGCTGCAGCTTTGTGCCAGGCACTGAGGATGTGCCCCTGGAAGTAGAGGGTGACGACTTCAAGTTAATATTTGGTTTTGAGGCCATTTCAAAATTTGTCTGCCTGCAGTTAATAAAACTCTATTGCCTAATATGCAGCTTTAAGTAAAGAGGCTTTTATTTTGAAGTTTAAGGCTTGGCAAAAGTTTCAGTGAGTAAACATTGTAACAAGACCGTTCAACAGATTCATGACCATTTAACTTCCAAATAAGCAAAAAAATGCTGAAAAAGAAATTATTATGATACAGTACCGACAAATGGAGTTCGCATTAAGAGTAAGGGGGCTGCGTGAGGAGAAACAGGAGAACCTGAAACAGATCCTATCGGAAGCTTTTGATCGCCTGATGGGAAGACCAGGGACCAACCAAGGCTGGCAAATTGACAAAGCTTACCGCGTTAACTCCTGGCTGGCAAAGCAGAAGCAGCTTCCTCGAGACATCGTTATATATTTTACTACAAGAGAGTTCAGAAATATGGTACTGCAAGCGTCTTATAACACTAAGCTTCAAATTGGCGGTGAAGACCTGGCTGTTTTGAAAGAGATACCACCTCAAATGTTAAGAGCCAGAAGAGACTACGCTTTTTTGGTCGAAGAACTCAGAAATCGTCAGATACAGTATAGATGGGATGCACCATTCGGCATCATATTTACATTTGATAAGCAAAGGTACCGCCTCAACTCTGTATGGAAAGCCCGAGATTTTTATTATAATATATTGAAGGCCGGACACCCTGCACCATCTGGACCTAGAGAAAGACCACAAGAAGGACAGGATAGACAGCAAACTATACAACCACCAGACAAGATGGAGCATCTCTCTTCTCTAGAAGTGCAAGGTGCTATGGAACCAAGACCTAGCCGCATGACTACTAGACGTATGGAGAAACAAGCTAAGAAGCAACAGCATCAACAATCATCGGCCATCGATCAAGGAACTACAACAACAAATCTGGAAGCAGTGGGAGGAGCTAGACCTAAGGTTAAACAGGCCGTGCAGGAAGCTCTAAAAACGCTTCAACCAACCAAAGATGACAACTAAGATTTTAACATGGAATGTCAACGGACTGAACTCTCCACAGAAGAGGAAGAAAATATTTCATTATCTTAAACAGTTTAAGAACGATGTAATTTGTTTGCAAGAAACTCATATCAAGTCAACTGATCAAAAATATTTGATCAACTCAAAACTTGGTCAACATTTTGCAGCTTCTGCTATGGAAAAGAAGAATGGTATAGTTGTATACTTAAGAAAAGATATGAAAGCTGAATTAATAGAAGCAGATCCCTTCGGAAGATATATTGCTTTAGACTTAATCTTAGAAGGGAAAAAGACATTACTTTTGGGAATTTATGCTCCCAATCAACAGCAAGATAGATTCTATAGAAATCTTCATGCTAAATTAGTACAGTGGGACTATAGTTCCTGTATACTATTGGGTGACTGGAATGGAGTGATAGACACTAAGAGAGATAAGAAGATTTCCCGCCTAAATACCAAGATGCGAGCAAAGTTACCCAAATCTTTCTTTGACATTATGGATGATTTTGAATTGAGAGATATCTGGCGAGAAAGAAATGCAGAGGAATATGACTTCACTTTCTTCTCGGACAGGCATCAATCCCTTTCAAGGATTGATTTTATTCTAACCACTAATGATTTGCTTTCTAGGGTCAAGAAAACAAAGATTGCAGCTAGAGTCCTTTCGGACCATAACCCAGTTTGGATGGAGTTGGGAAGGGTAGTGCAGGCAAGAAGGTTTTGGAGACTGAATGAAAATTTATTTAGATATGAAAACTATATTAATGATTGTAAAAAATTACTATCTGAATATTTTGTTTTGAATATGAATAAGGGTACATCTATGGAATTTGTATGGGATGCAAGCAAAGCGTATATGAGAGGAGTTTTGATGAATATAAATAAAAAACATAGAAATAAGCAAGGGTTAAAACGAACAGAACTGGAAGAGGAAATTAAGAGAAAAGAGCTGGAGTTAACAAGGAAACCAGACGATACAAAGGTTAAGGAAGCTATTAACATATTAAAATCTCAATTTGACATGTTGATCTCTGACCAGGTAGCTACTAATTTATTATATGCAAAACACAATACTTTTTGTAATGCAAACAAACCTGGCAGATGGTTAGCTTATCAGATTAGGAAAAAAAGGAAAACTCGAAATATATCTAAACTGATTTACAGAGGGAAGGAGGTGTTCCAACAGGAAGAGATTCAAAAGGCTTTCTGGGAATTTTTTACAGAACTGTATAAAGGGGATAAAATTAATGGTTTAGACATAGACAAATATTTAGACAAGGAGAAAATACCTTCAGTTAGAGAAGAACACAGGCAAAAATTGAATCAACCAATAACCTCGGGGGAAATCCTGCAGGTAATTAAGCAATTAAAGCCAGGGAAAGCACCAGGTACAGATGGCTTGACAGCGGTTTACTACAAAAACTTACAGTTAGAAATGGTAGAACCTCTTAGAGAATTATTTAATATGATTCAAACGGAAGGTAAAGTCCCTCCATCTTGGAAGACAGCGTTTATATCTTTGATACCCAAAGAAGATCAAGATACTACTCAACCCAAAAATTATAGACCCATTTCATTACTGAATGTAGATTATAAAATTTTTACTAAAATATTAGCAAATAGGTTAATGTTGGTCATTCAACAATTGATACATACGGACCAAACAGGTTTTATACAAGGGAGACAGATGAAAAGTAATGTTAGATTAATTATTAATGCATTAGAATATTTGGGAAAGAACAACCAGATCCCTGCTGCGTTTATATTTTTGGATGCTGAGAAGGCCTTTGATCGAGTTAATTGGCAATTTCTGTTGAAGATACTGCAAAAAATGCAGATAGGAGATAATTTTTTACAGTCAATTAAAGCAATATACCAACAGCAAACAGCACAAATCATAGTCAATGGAAGTCTAACAGACTCTTTTCAAATTGGAAAAGGTACAAGACAGGGCTGTCCTTTGTCCCCATTATTGTTTATTATAACTTTGGAAGTATTGTTGAATAAAATACGGGGCTTGGATGGTTTAAAAGGGATCAAGATTAGGCAGCAAGAATATAGAGTCCGCGCTTTTGCGGATGATTTGGTCATAATATTGGAACAACCGCAGGAATCCAGTATGGTTTTAATGAATATGATTAATCAATATGGTCAAGTGTCGGGCTTTAAAATAAACTTAGGAAAAACCAAAATATTAGCTATAAATATGAATATTAAACAAAAGGAAGAATTAGGAGTGATGCTAGGATGTGAGGTAGTTAAAAAAGTCAAATATCTTGGAGTTAACATTTTAACTTCAAATGGGAAATTATATAAGCATAATTATGAACCACTTTGGCATAGCATACAGACAGAGATGAAAAAATGGGAGAAATTGCACTTATCTTTGCTGGGTAGGATAGCGGCAGTGAAAATGAACATTTTACCAAAATTTTTATTTCTCTTCCAAATGTTACCTATACTTAAAAAAGATGCGAACCTTTTAGAATGGCAGAAGGGTATCAACAAATTTGTGTGGGCAGGAAAGAAGCCGAGGGTAAAGATGAAAATAATGCAAGATGTACGTGAGAGAGGAGGATTGAAACTACCTAATTTAAAACTATATTATGATGCAGTGGCATTATCTGTAATTAGTGATTGGATTCATTTAACCAATGATAGAATATTGAACATTGAGGGACACGATCTGGTATTTGGTTGGCATGCTTACCTGTTATTCAACAAAAAATTGGATAAGACCTTTAAAAGTCATATTTTAAGAAATGCTTTATTGCGGGTCTGGAAGAAATATCAATATAAATTAAATGACAAGATACCCATGTGGGCAATTCCTAGACATGCAATTGAAAATATGAATACAGCACAAAAACAGGACAGAATTACTTACAGACAGCTTCTTACCTCGGAAAGGGGGGTATTACAATTAAAATGTTTAGAGGTATTAAAAGAGGAGAAGGTAGTTCAAACATGGTTCCAGTATGGGCAATTACAGGCTAGGTGGAAAATAGATCAAAAAATTGGTTTTATTCAAGTTGAGGATAATCTGTTTAAACAAATAAGAGATCAAAGCTTAATGCATATAAAGAGGATATATAATGTATTAATACAGATGGATTCGGAAACAGAATTAGTTAAAGATTGTATGATAAAATGGGCTCAAAATATTGAGGAACCAATAATGTTGGATACATGGGAAAGAATCTGGGTAAGAAATGTGAAATTTACACAAGCTCAAAATCTGAGAGAAAATTTTTACAAGATGTTCTATAGATGGCATTTAGATCCTAAAAAGTTGGCTTCTATGTATCCGAATGTACAGCCTAAATGTTGGAGGTGTGGTTCTCTCGATGCTACATATTATCATATATGGTGGACCTGCCAAAAGGTTAAGGCATTTTGGATAAAAATATGGTGGGTCATGCAAAATGTTTTTAAAAGAAGGATAAAGTTTAGTCCTCAGTTATTTTTACTAGGTATATGTACTGATTTTACAGTGGTAGAGACCAATTTGACTCTGCACCTGATAACTGCAGCAAGACTGTTGGTGGCGCAATATTGGAAGAAGGAAGACTTGCCTACAATCCAAGAATGGACATTGAAAGTAACAAACTTAGCTGAAATGGCTAAAATATCGGCATATCTCAAAGATCATTCAAATGAGAGATATAAACGAGACTGGAAAAAATGGATTGACTATATACAAAATAAATACGGGACTAAGAAATTCCAGTTAGCCTATGCTTAAGATCAGAAATGATTTAAACTGTTAAAAGTCAGTTCAGTAAGAAGAAGCTAAGGTCAACCTAGAATGTCATTAATTTCTTTATTTCTTTTTTCTCAATAGATTTTAGACTGTGTTAGTTAAAAATCCATACCGTGTACGGGTTCTGGGAAGTCGGGGGGGGGGGAAGGAGGAGGGGGGGTGGGGGGGTGGAGGGAGGGAGGGATACACACAACAAAAAAAATTGTACTTCAATGTCTTAATGATTGACAAATGATGACATATTTGTGTTTTTTTTTTAAAGAAAAATAAAAAAATTGGAAAAAAAAAAAATATAAGAAGAAAAAAAAAAAAAAAATCTCACCGGCTCAAGGTTGACTCAGCCTTCCATCCTTCCGAGGTGGGTAAAATGAGGACCCAGACTGTGGGGGCGATATGCTGACTCTGTAAACCACTTAGAGAGGGCTGAAAGCCGCCCTATGAAGCGGTATATAAGTCTAACTGTTATTGCTATTCTCGGTGAATTCTCCTAGTTCTTTTGTAAAAGCATCTTCGGGATGTTAAGCAGGGGTGGGCTTCAAAAATTTCAGCAACAGGTTCTCTGCCTGGGTGCTTGGGTGGGCATGGCAATGGTGGTCGGGGCCAAGCCAGCCCCCTGCACCATGGCGGGTGGGATGGGTGTTTTCACCTTCCCCAGCCTCCGGAGTCTTTCCTTCAGCCTCTGGAAGGGTGAAAACTGCCTCCCATGGTTTCCAGTGGCTCCCTGAAGGCTGGAAACAGGCCCGTTTATGGACTTCCGGAACTTTCAGGAGGCCCATTTTGTCCCCATCCCTGAGCCTTCGCACGGGCCCTACACTTACCTCGCATCCAAAACGGGCTGTGTGGAGACTCCTGGGAGGAGCAGGGCCGGGTGGGCGGAGAGGGGAGGGGTGGACGGGGATGGGAGGGGCCAGCCCAGGGTGGGATTTGGAAGTTCTCTAAACCAGCCGTAATGTTAGCTATGAGTTCTCCCGAACCCGAGCGAACCTGTAGCAATAGCAATAGCAATAGCAGTTAGACTTATATACCGCTTCATAGGGCTTTCAGCCCTCTCTAAGCGGTTTACAGAGTCAGCATATCGCCCCCACAGTCTTGGTCCTCATTTCACCCACCTCGGAAGGATGGAAGGCTGAGTCAACCTTGAGTCGGTGAGATTTGAACCGCTGAACTGCAGATAGCAGTCAGCTGAAGTGGCCTGCAGTGCTGCACTCTACCCACAGCCCACCCCGATGTAAAGGATTGAGGGAAAGTCAACCAGTGATGTAAAAACCTGTCATTTCTGGAGATTCTTGATCATCTAAAAAAGAAATTCACAAGCAATTTCCAAAAGAAGTTCCAAGAAAGGAAGTAGGCCGAATCTATGTCCGATCACAGCTTGGAGGAAAATGGCATAGCAATAGCAGTTAGACTTATATAGCGCTTCATAGGGCTTTCAGCCCTCTCTAAGCGGTTTACAGAGTCAGCATATTGCCCCCAACAACAATCCAGGTCCTCATTTTACCCACCTCGGAAGGATGGAAGGCTGAGTCAACCCTGAGCCGGTGAGATTTGAACAGCCGAACTGCAGAACTGCAGTCAGCTGAAGTAGCCTGCAGTGCTGCATTTAACCACTGCGCCACCTCAGCATTCCTTCACCTTGCAGAGCTTCCCATAAGGATCGATTGTCCGGAGTGCTTGTGAACAATCTCAAGAACCTCTCTTTATCCAGAGAGGAATTTTTGAAGATTCCATTCTCAGCCTCTTGATTCCGCCGCGACTGTCACTCTGCTCATCACCAAAGAGTCTTCCATTCACCGTTTCTTCTCCCGAAGCCCCGGCAGCGTCTCTCCGCATCTTCTCATTAGCAGTCAACTCTGTGGCGGGTGTCATTCTAATTGCAATCAGCTTTCATTGTTTCAGTTTCCCCAGCCAGGCTGTTCAGTGCTTACATGGCTGCTCCGAACAGCTGGCCCTGAGCTTGTCAGCTCCGGTTGACACTCCGGAGGGCCTCATAAATGTAACGGATGTCCTCCAGAATTTTGGAGATGTTAGTTTAGTTCCTCGGAAGGAAAACCAGACGATGGTTGGGAAAATATAACTCTTCCTGTGGTGTCTAATTAGTTAAAGCTCTTCAAGTCCTAGGGTTTTTTCCCCCAGAGACAGCTGCTCCATCACCACCATACAAGTTCTTGGTAGCTTCTAAAGAACGTTGAGAAGAGAGAAGTCCAATCAGGCCCGCAGCCATCTCTTCTTTTGGGTCTCAGCCTGCCACACTTTCTATTATTCTGCTATGCATTTTCTATTGTGGGAAAATATTAACCTGGTAGAACCTCCTGGGATGGAAGTCCACACATCTCAAAGTTGCAGAGGTTGAGAAACGCCGCTCTACAAATTGTCCATCCCAGACTGTGTTTCTCTCAACTGTCTCTCTACTTCCGTCTTCCGTCTTTACGCAAACCAAAGTTTGCTCTTTCTTCTTGCACGCTCTTGCCGAAATCCAGTTTTGGAGAAGAAGCAGTGGTGCTCCAGATGTCCTTTGTTAATCTGGAAATTTGAAACGATGACAGGAGGAGCAGAGGTGAAGTACCGTATTTTTCAGTGTATAAGACACACCGGAGTATAAGACGCACCAAGATTTTGAAGAGGCAAATTAAAAAAAAGGGGGGGGGTTTGCACTCTGCAGATCTCCCAAAACTGGCCCATTTTTGTGAAAACGGATCCATTTTTTGTCAAAAAATGGCCGTGCATAGGCTTTAGGAGGCTTCCAGAGTGCTCCTGGGTACGGGGGGAGGGGAGGACAAGCAAAAATGCCTTGTTTTTTTGCTCATTTTTGCCCTCCCCAGACCCCAGGAGCACTCTGAAAGCCTCCTAAAGCCTATGCACAGGCATTTTTGCAAAGGGGGCGGGGTTTCGGGAGGCCAAAAATGCTGTATTCGGTGTATAAGATGCACCCAGATTGTCACCCTCTTTTTTGAGAGAAAAAGCTGCATCTTATACTCTGAAAAATATGGTAATGGGCAACACAGAGGAGGTTAGGAGAGAGAGGTTGAACTAGGTCCCTTCCAACTCTGTTAATCTGTATATCTAGACTTCAACTCCCAGAATTCCCTGGACAGCCCTGGAAGTTGAAGTTCAGATCTCTTCGAGTCACCAAGGTTGGGGACACAGTGTTGTACCGTGTTCTAGAACTTCTCTTGACATCAAAGGGGTCTGTAGGTTCTCCTTTGTAAAAACCGGACCTCTGTCCCCTCTTTAACAATTTACAACTTCACCATTCTCCAAGAAGCCTCTGAGATAATGGACGGAAGTTGACCAGAGCATTAGCAAAGTGGTTTTTTGGTGGGGTGTGTGTGTGTGAAATAATAATGCATGATGCACGTCTTAAGGCTACCACTTAAAATGCTAGTTCTGGGAACTCCTTCATTGTTGTTGTTGTTGTTGTTAGTTGCGAAGTTGTGTCCAATCCATCACGACCCCATGGACAACGTTCCTCCAGGCCTTCCTGTCCTCTACCATCCTCTGGAGTCCATTGAAGCTCATGCCAACTGCTTCGGTGACTCCATCCAGCCCCCTCATTCTCTGCCGTCCCCTTCTGCTTTTGCCTTCAATCATTCCCAGCATGAGGCTCTTCTCCAGGGAGTCCTTCCTTCTCATTTAGATGGCCAAAGTCTTTGAGTTTCCTCTTTAGGATCCGGCCTTCTAAAGAGCAGCCAGGGTTGATCTCCTCTAGGACTGACCGGTTGGATGGCCTTGCAGTCCAAGGGATTCAATGCAGGAGTCTTCTCCAGCACCAGAGTTCAAAGGCCTCCATTCTTTGGTGCTCAGCCTTCCTTATGGTCCAACTCCTTCCTTACTCTCATATTAATGACTCAAAAATGCCGGGTTGACCTTACCGTCAGGACGAGCGAAGCCCAGATGCTATGAGTCAGGGAAAGACAGCAGGAGGTCAAGGGTCAACACCTCAACCAACCCTCAGCTCCTCAACCGATGTCGTGCAGGGAACAGGATTTGGCAACTAGCCTAGATTCCTTCACACACAAACCCCTTCCCAGAATTACGGAGACAGTGCGAAGGCAAAACACCACAGGCCAACATCACTCACTCACACACACAGACACACACGCCTGGTTGTTTGCCAGATGGGGAGACGTGTTGCGCGAATGACAGCGAGCCTTTGCGATGTTTTCTGGGAGACCGGGGGGGGGGGGAGGGGAGGGAAGGAGGTGCCAGGTTTCTGTCAAATATAGCAGCCCAGCATCTGCTCTCCCTGAGTCGCAGTGGATGTGTTATCAACCGGCTTCGTACCACGTGGCGTTTTGTGGGGTGATAGGAGCTCGAGAGACGGACCCGGTGTTGTCTGTAGCAGACTGTGACCGTCGCTTCATCCAAACACACGCCCAGCTGTTGTCCTCCGAAGGATGCCCCCACCCCACCCATGGCTGGGGTATTCTTAGCGATTTCCCGTTTCTAAGCGAGGCAGCGGTCCAATGAGATTTGCCCACCCACCCCTGTTTTTGCCCCCTTTGTTAAGTGAATCTCCAGAGTTGTTTATATGTGTTGGGCGGCCGTTAAGGGAATCAGTGACTTCGCTTGTCAGAAACCACTGGGAAAGTTGGCTCCGTCCCTCCCTCCGTCCCCCCGCTCTCTCATACCTATCCTTCTATCCATCAGTCATATCTATTTCTGTCTGTCTGTCTGTC
This sequence comes from Thamnophis elegans, assembly GCF_009769535.1. NCBI lineage: Eukaryota > Metazoa > Chordata > Lepidosauria > Squamata > Natricidae > Thamnophis > Thamnophis elegans. The sequence goes on from NC_045547.1 coordinate 4,038,983, forward strand.
TGTCTGTCTATCTATCTATCTTCTATATCATTTCTCTCTCTCCTATCTTCTTTCTCTCTTTCTCCCTCCCTCCTGCCCCCTGTCCCTTATCTATCTATCTATCTATCTATCTATCTATCTATCTATCTATCTATCTATCATCCATCCATCCATCCATCCATCCATCCATCCATCCATCCATCTATCTATCTATCTATCAATCTATCTATCTATCTATTATATCATTTCTCTCTCTCTCTCCTATATTCTCTCTCTCTCTCTTTTCTCCTTCCCTCCTGCCCCCTCTCTCTTATCTATCTATCTATCTATCTATCTATCTATCTATCTATCTATCTATCATCTATCTATCTATCTATCATCTATCTATCTTCTATATCATTTCTCTCTCTCTCCTATCTTCTTTCTCTCTTTCTCCCTCCCTCCCTCCTGCCCCTTCTCTCTTTATCTATCTATCTATCTATCTATCTATCTATCTATCTATCTATCTATCTATCTATCTATCTATCTATCAGGGGTTTCGGGAGGCAAAAAAATGCAGTATTCAGTGTATAAGACGCACCCAGATTTTCAGCCTCTTTTTTGGGGGAAAAGGGTGCGTCTTATACTCTGAAAAATATGGTATTTTAACCATCTCAGCTGTGGAGACAAATTCAAGCCGCCGAACTATCTATCTCGCTTTTTCAGCGTAGAGCCTTAACTTTCATGTTTGTTTGGAGTTTTTAATGGCTGGGGGGAAAAAAATCCTGGCCTCTTTTCTTTTAGATCATGTTCTTTTTTTTCCCCATTGGCTGTCTTACAAAGTTTGAAATAAATCCTCCAAAGATTTCAGGTTATATGTCCAGCAAAGAGTAAATAAATCACGAGGCTGTTTGGCAACAATGCTTCACAACGTCCGTCCGTGCTGAATCTTAGCAACTGAGCAGGAAACGGGTATAAATTTCTCCAGACTGAGAGGACGAAGGGGAAGAAATCAACGCTGGGAGCCGTGCGCGATTTCAGATACGTGAAGCGTCCCATGATCTTGCTCATTCGGTGAGCCTGGATGCTGCTTCTGCAATGCAAGGAGGTCCTCAATGTACGACCACCATGGAGCCCTAGATTCCTGTTGCTACCCACATAAAACGTTTGCTAAGTTGGGTTTTGTCTCGTTTTATGACCTTTCTTGTCACCGTCGTTCAATGAATCATGGCCGTTTAGCTAGTAAAGCTGTCGCGGAAGGGTAATGGACAGTTTAATAGCTGACCAGCTGCTGTCAGGCTGTAAACTGAGATGATGGGGTGAGGATGAGTCAGCAGGGTTACTGCCACTTTAAGAAGCTGTATATATAAGGGAGCTGGGAAACTGTATATATAAGGGAGACCATGTGAGGGCGTATCGCTCTCCTCATGTATCGCTCTCCTAGTGTATCTTTCTCCTCGTGTGTTGCCTTCATAGTAGTTCTCCAAGTAGAGTTTGAGATTGATTGATTGCATAGCTGTGCCTAGAATGTGTACATATGTATGTATGCATGTATGTATGTATCAGTGGTGGGATACAACCGGGTGTACCGGTGTCTGGTGGGAGTACCAGGTACTGTTCCAGTACAGTGCTCTGGAGGGACCACCCACCCACCCACCCTCCTTACCTGTATTTGAGCCGATCAGGGCTTTCGCGCACGTGCACGGAACGTACGGCACCTGTGCGATGCTCCGCCGAGCAGCTGGAGCGTCACGGGCGGTAAATACACATGCGAATGCTACACGCATGCTGCGCGCATGCACATGGTGGACGCACGGCCCCGTTGCACCGTACGGTTGCAACGGGATCCGGAATGCACAAAAAAGTCAGCATGCATGCGTGCACATTTGCACCTAAACAGGCATGCACATGCGCACATTAGAAAAGGGGAAAAATTAAATTTTTGCAATGAATTGTTCTGCCCATGCGCAGAACCGAAAATCAAAATGGTGCCGCCAACAATAGAACCGGTTAGCAGGCCGAGTTACTACCTACACAGCCGAACCGGTCCGAACTGATAGGAACCCTCCTCTGATATCTGTCCTGTATGGCTTGCATTTAGGAGTCTTATATGTAAACCGCTGTTTGTAAGGAAAACTTCTGTGTCCTGTATTTTGCTCCTGGGTTGTCTCCAAAATAGTAGTCACGCTGTGCGCTGTAAGTGAGCCTGGCTTCCCCCTTGATTTTGCTTGTCAAAGGAGATCGCTGTCAGGGTTCCAAATAGCCTCCAAAAGTAGATCAGAGTCCAAGGCAAAGTATTGCTCAAAGTTCCAATTGATTAAGAGAGCCATGTTGGCACTTCTGGGAAAACCCAAATCGGAAAGCTTCCCGGTTTCCCCCCCCCCCGGTTGAAAGTTCAAGATCTTTAATAGCAATAGCAATAGCAGTAGACTTATATACCGCTTCATAGGCCTTTCAGGCCTCTCTAAGTGGTTTACAGAGAGTCAGCATATTGCCCCCAACAATCTGGGTCCTCATTTTACCCACCTCGGAAGGATGGAAGGCTGAGTCAACCCTGAGCCGGTGAGATTTGAACAGCCGAACTGCTGATCTAGCAGTAGCCTGCAGTGCTGCATTTTAACCACTGCGCCACCTTGGCTCTTGCCCTCCACACCCACAGGTCCATCCCATGGTCCAATCTCCCACCGCCATGCTGGCAGCTTCCACTCACCCAGTTCCGGTCAGGTGCAGAGGTGCAAAGACAAAGGATGACCTTGGCTTTCTAGAAAGAATGTTGTTATGGCTACCTCTCATCTAACTCCATATTTTCCCACAGTAGAAAAAGGTATAGTAGAATAATAGAAAGTGTGGCAGACCAAAGATCCACGAGGACATTTACAATAGCAGAGTTGGAAGGGACCTTGGAGGTCTTCTAGTCCAACCCCTTGCTCAAGCAGGAGACATTATACCAGTGATGGCTAACCTTTTTGTCCTCGTGGGCTGAAAGCGTGCTTACACCCATAATGCAATGCCCATCCAGTTCCGGTCAGGTGCAGAGGTGCAGAAACAAAGGATGACCTTGACTTGCTAGAAAGAATGTTGTTATGGCTACATTGCATCTAACTCCTTGCAATCCGCCCTTCCAATTCCCCACTCATGAAACAGCAGAGTAGAATGGAATATTAGTGTGGCAGGCCAAAGATCCCAAAAGGAACTGGCTTCAGGCCTGACAGTCACGTGACGCTGGGATACTATAACCGTCATAAATACGAGCCAGTTGCCGAGCGTCCAAATTTTGATTACATGATCAAGGGAAAGGTGCAATGGTCGTAAATGTGAAAAATGTCCATCAGTTGCTTTTTTTTCAGTGCCGTTGTAACTTCGGTCACTAAATGAATGGTTGTAAGTCAAGGACTACCTGTGTTAATTGTTGTGCTTTTGTTGCTACCTTGAAGGGCTCACACCCTGTGACTGAAATTGTCCCCAAAGTCTTTTTTTTTCTTAAGAGACAACTGGACTTTCTTGGTTTTTCCTTGAAGAGGTTTCGCTTCTCATCCAAGAAGCTTCTTCAGCTCTGACTGAAGGATTGGATGGAAGGATTGATACTCCTTGCAGACAGCTGATCATTTGCATCCTTTTAGCGGATGACAGATGACTTGCCCTCTGGAAACAAATACTGTGGAGGGGGGGAGGTAATACTCCCCTGGTGTGTGTGTGGGTGTCTCTGTCTGTGTGTTCCAGCATAACTCTGGAATGCCTGGGCTGTTAAGGAGAGCAAGTGCAGTGTCTTAGAGCAGCAATTGTTTATGATGTCAGTTCCTTTGAAGCTTCCTCTGGAAAGCCAGCCATGATGTTCGCCCTCCAGTGGACCAATGGGGAAGCGCCTGATGGATTTGGGGCAAAGTGCCAGGATTGTAGACAGGGCGGGAAAGAGGAGCATGTGGGAGGGGGAAAGGAGAGGACAGGGATGATGGGCATGGGAGTAGGGGAAAGAAAGGCCCCTCTCAATGGCTCCTTGTCAGAAAAATGCTTTGGCATCTATAAATACCTGGGCAATGCTGGGTTATCGGCTAGTCTATATATAAAAAAGCCACATACCACTCACTCATCAGGAAATCTCCAGAACTGTAAATCCTACAAACTTGAAATTTGGTATGTATGTTCCTCTTGACTTCTAGGTACTTGCTAAGAAGAGATTTTTTGAAATTATCATCCGATCATTAGTATTTCTTATACAGTATTATATTAACACGCTCTGATGCTAAGAAGTTAGCTGTTCTACTCCCCCACCCCACCTGAAAAGAACTCTGTTCCAACTGTTAGTTGCCTTATATTAACACGCTCTGATGCTACCCCTTCGCTAAACCAGGAGTAGGCGTGGCCAGCATGTGACTCATCTGACCTGCCAGCTCGAAGTTTAGACATTCTACTCCCCCTCCCTACCTGAAAAGAACTCTGTTCCAACTGCCAGTTGCCTTATATTAACACGCTCTGATGCTACCCCTTTGCTAAACCGGGAGTGGGCGTGGCCAGCATGTGACTCATCCGGCCTGCAGGCTGGGAGTTTGGACATTCTACTCCCCCTCCCCACCTGAAAAGAATTCTGTTCCAACTACCAGTTGTCTTATATTAACATGCTCTGATGCTACCCCTTTGCTAAACCGGGAGTGGGCGTGGCCAGCATGTGACTCATCCAGCCTGCAGGCTGGGAGTTTGGACATTCTACTCCCCCTCCCCATCTGAAAAGAACTCTGTCCTAACTGCCAGTTGCCTTTATATTAACCAAGCCTGATCATATAGTTTCATATTGCAGGGACAGCTATGGAAAGCGAATAATGTCCCTTCTCTCGGGGGCAAACATCTAAGCTAAATTCTCCAATTAAGGTAGAAGGGAATCAGCACTGGAGCTCTGACAAGCACAGCCAAATGCAAGAGAAAATATCTACATTCAACCGTCCAATTAGCCTGTGACTTTAGCAAAAGAGAAAAAAAAAACATTGCAGGGCTGTAGGAATATTTTTTGTAAAAAAGGATATAAAGATCTAATCGCATTTGGCGGCTGGAGGTTGAGAGGTTGAGTCCTGTAGCCATGGATGAAAGCCAAACGGTTTTAAGCTCATTTAGAAACAGGATTTCCACCTATTCACGGGGTCCTCAACTTACGAACCGCAGTTGAGACCGTAAATTTCTGCACTTAGGTGAGACGGTTGTTCATTGCCCCATGTTACGACCTTCTTTGTTCCCCATCAACTTTTTATTTTATTTTATAACATATAAAAAAACCCATTTTCAATGAAACAGTGTGTTGTCTGTTACGACCTCTTTTTTCTGCTGCCGTTGTTAAGTAAATCACTGCAGTTGTTAAGGTAGCAACACAGCTGTTCGCTGAATCAGATTTTCCCCCGTTGACTTTGCTTGTCGGAAGGTCGCAAAAGGGCCCCTGCAACGATCATAAATATGGGTCAGTTGCCAAGCGTCTGAATTTTAATCAAGCGACCATTGGAAACGATAGAACGGTCGTAAGTGTGAAAACCGGTCGCGTCACTTTTCTCAGCGCCATGATAACTTTGAACGGCCACTAAATGAACTCTTTGTAAGTGGCCGACTGCCTGTACAGAGTTGAAAGAATGTTATGCCTCGACTTACGAGCCCAAAACTTCCATTGCTAGGCGAGACGGTTGTTAAGTGAATTTTATGGCCCTTTCAGCCGCAGTTGTTAAGGGAATCATTGAGTCATTAAGTGAATTGTGCAGTCAGTAAGCAGATCTGGCTTTCCCCCTTTGGCTTTTTTTTTGCGGAAGCTTTCTGAGACGGTCACAAAAGGGGATCTTATGAGGACAATGCCACCGTCATAAATACGTGCTGCTCGCCACGCCCCCAAATGTTGATCATATGACCGTAGGGATACTGCAACGGTTGTAAGTGAGAGGACCGGTCGTAACTCACTTTTTCAATGCTATTGTAGCTTCGAGCTCATCAAACGGTCTCCCTGTACTTGCTCTCACATTTAGCAAAAGCAGAATTTTTACTAAATCGAATTCATTTACAGGGGTGGGATTGAAAAATTTTAGCAACCGGTTCTCTGCCCAGTTGCTGGGTGGGCGTGGCCATCGGGGGCGTGGCCTACTCAGCCTCCTGCACCACAGCGGGGGGGGGGGGAGTTTTCACCCTCCCCAGGCTCCAGAGGCTTTCCTCAAGCCTTCGGAAGGGTGAAAACGGCCTCCCCCAGGCTGTGGAAGCCTCTGGGCCAAAAACGGGCCCATTTCCAAACTTCTGGGAGGCCCATTTTTTGCCCTCTCAGAGGTGGGCTCCTACCGGTTCAAACCGGTTCAGTCGAGTAGATAGAAACTCGACCTGTCACGCCCCCGAACTGGTTCTATCCTCGGCACCGCCATCTTGATTTTCAGTTCTGCGCTTGCAGAAATTTTTGCACACCGAACCGGGAGTAATGCCAGCAGCAACCCATCCAGGCCCTGCACTTAATTGGCACAATGAAGAGGCCACATGGAGGCTCCTGGGAGGGGATGGATGGGATGGGCGCGGCCAGCCAGTTCTTGCAACTATCGGTTCTGTTAATTCTCCCAAACCGGTCCGAACTGGCTGAATCTCATTGCTGAATATGCCTACACCAGACAACCCTGAAATGATTCCACAAAGAATTAAGCCACGTTTGGAAGTTGCCTCCTTTGTAGTTAATAATGATTAAAGTTGGTTTGCGCTACCCAAATCGGGATGTGCCTTTTGAGATGGGTTTCCTATATTTCTGTGGCAGGCTGGGAGAGATGAGAACAGCTCTTTCTGTTTTTTCCCCATTCATTTAAAACTCTTTTATAAATAGCCTGCCTAAAACGCAGATTTTTACGTGTGCTATTTTAAGCGCCTTTCCCTTCATTTGCCCAATTCAAAAGTTGCTTTCGTTCATCCAAAGGACTTTGATAAGTTAATTTCCCTGTGTAAATGTCAGCCTTTCTCAACCGTGACAAACAGAAGAGGTGTGGACTTCAACTCCCAGAATTCCCCAGCCAGCAACTTGAAGAGGTATCGATTTCAATTCCCAGCATTCCCCAATCGGCAGCTTGAAGAGGTGTGGACTTCAACTCCCAGAATTCCCCAGCCAGCAGCTTGAAGAGGTGTGGACTTCAACTCCCAGAATCCCCCAGCCAGCAACTTGAAGAGGCGTAGATTTCAATTCCCAGCATTCCCCAGCCGGCAGCTTGAAGAGGTGTGGACTTCAACTCCCAGAATTCCCCAGCCAGCAACTTGAAGAGGCATAGATTTCAATTCCCAGCATTCCCCAGCTGGCAGCTTGAAGAGGTGTGGACTTCAACTCCCAGCATTCCCCAGTCGGCAGCTTGAAGAGGTGTAGACTTCAACTCCCAGAATTCCCCAGCCGGCAGCTTGAAGAGGTGTGGACTTCAACTCCCAGCATTCCCCAGTCGGCAGCTTGAAGAGGTGTGGACTTCAACTCCCAGAATCCCCCAGCCAGCAACTTGAAGAGGTGTGGACTTCAACTCCCAGAATTCCCCAGCCAGCAACTTGAAGAGGCGTAGATTTCAATTCCCAGCATTCCCCAGCCGGCAGCTTGAAGAGGTGTGGACTTCAACTCCCAGAATTCCCCAGCCAGCAACTTGAAGAGGCATAGATTTCAATTCCCAGCATTCCCCAGCCGGCAGCTTGAAGAGGTGTGGACTTCAACTCCCAGAATTCCCCAGCCAGCAACTTGAAGAGGTGTGGACTTCAACTCCCAGAATTCCCCAGCCGGCAGCTTGAAGAGGTGTGGACTTCAACTCTCAGAATTCCCCAGCCGGCAGCTTGAAGAGGTGTGGACTTCAACTCCCAGCATTCCCCAGTCGGCAGCTTGAAGAGGTGTGGACTTCAACTCCCAGAATTCCCCAGCCGGCAGCTTGAAGAGGTGTGGACTTCAACTCCCAGCATTCCCCAGTCGGCAGCTTGAAGAGGTGTGGACTTCAACTCCCAGAATTCCCCAGTCGGCAGCTTGAAGAGGTGTGGACTTCAACTCCCAGAATCCCCCAGCCAGCAACTTGAAGAGGCGTAGATTTCAATTCCCAGCATTCCCCAGCCGGCAGCTTGAAGAGGTGTGGACTTCAACTCCCAGAATCCCCCAGCCAGCAACTTGAAGAGGCGTAGATTTCAATTCCCAGCATTCCCCAGTCGGCAGCTTGAAGAGGTGTGGACTTCAACTCCCAGAATCCCCCAGCCAGCAACTTGAAGAGGTGTGGACTTTAACTCCCAGAATTCCCCAGCCGGCAGCTTGAAGAGGTGTGGACTTCAACTCCCAGCATTCCCCAGTCGGCAGCTTGAAGAGGTGTGGACTTCAACTCCCAGAATTCCCCAGCCGGCAGCTTGAAGAGGTGTGGACTTCAACTCCCAGCATTCCCCAGTCGGCAGCTTGAAGAGGTGTGGACTTCAACTCCCAGCATTCCCCAGCTGGCAGCTTGAAGAGGTGTGGACTTCAACTCCCAGAATTCCCCAGCGGGCAGCTTGAAGAGGCGTGGATTTCAATTCCCAGCATTCCCCAGTCGGCAGCTTGAAGAGGTGTGGACTTCAACTCCCAGCATTCCCCAGCTGGTAGCTTGAAGAGGTGTGGACTTCAACTCCCAGAATTCCCCAGCTGGCAGCTTGAAGAGGCGTGGATTTCAATTCCCAGCATTCCCCAGTCGGCAGCTTGAAGAGGTGTGGACTTCAACTCCCAGCATTCCCCAGCTGGCAGCTTGAAGAGGCGTGGATTTCAATTCCCAGCATTCCCCAGTCGGCAGCTTGAAGAGGTGTGGACTTCAACTCCCAGCATTCCCCAGCTGGCAGCTTGAAGAGGTGTGGACTTCAACTCCCAGAATTCCCCAGCCAGCAACTTGAAGAGGCATAGATTTCAATTCCCAGCATTCCCCAGCCGGCAGCTTGAAGAGGTGTGGACTTCAACTCCCAGCATTCCCCAGTCGGCAGCTTGAAGAGGTGTAGACTTCAACTCCCAGCATTCACCAGTCGGCAGCTTGAAGAGGTGTGGACTTCAACTCCCAGCATTCCCCAGCCGGCAGCTTGAAGAGGTGTGGACTTCAACTCCCAGAATTCCCCAGCCAGCAACTTGAAGAGGCATAGATTTCAATTCCCAGCATTCCCCAGCCGGCAGCTTGAAGAGGTGTAGACTTCAACTCCCAGCATTCACCAGTCGGCAGCTTGAAGAGGTGTGGACTTCAACTCCCAGCATTCCCCAGTTGGCAGCTTGAAGAGGTGTGGACTTCAACTCCCAGAATCCCCCAGCCAGCAATTCGAAGAGGCGTAGATTTCAATTCCCAGAATTCCCCAGCCGGCAGCTTGAAGAGGTGTGGACTTCAACTCCCAGCATTCCCCAGTTAGCAGCTTGAAGAGGTGTGGACTTCATTGGCTGGGGAATTCTGGGAGTTGAAGTCCACACCTCTTCAAGTTGCCATGGATGAGAAACACTGATTTATGCATGTGGAATACATTTCTTACGCATAGAATGCCCTATTTTTACATCTATTTTTCAGTCCGTTGCTGTTTGCAAAATTCTTTGTGTCAAAAGCAAACCCTTCCCCACTTTGTCTTGAAATGAAAAGCTCAAAATAATAATAATAATATAAAAAACACGTCCAGCTTTGGCCTTCTGGTCTCACTATACTGCCTTTGAAGTGCTTAGATTAGATTATCGGAGAATCAAACTCGATTGATCCCTTGTGATTACAAATGACCATTCTCCCACGGAGGCTAATATCCCCAGATTGATGGCAATTGTCTTCCTGAACACAGGACCACTTCTCAAGGCCATTAAAGGCCTGGCTGCCCAAACCATCTCTAATGATCATCATCGGGCATTGAAATGGCCCCTTTTTAATAAGGAAACATGATGCGCTGCCGTGTCTGGTGAGAAAGGATGAATTAGTCCTACAGTATCTTATCTGGACTGTTGTTTATTTCAAATGAAACACATTGTTCTAGGTATAAGGCTGGATCTAGAATGCTGCATCCAGTTTTGGTCACCACACTATAAAAAAATATGTGGAGATTCTAGAAAGAGTTCAGAGAAGAGCAATCAAGAGGATTAGGGGACTGGAGGTTAAAACATACGATGAACGGTTGCAGGAACTGGGCCTGGCTAGTCTAGGGAAGAGAAGGACCAGGGGAGACAGGATAGCATCTTCCAATATTTGAGGGGCTGCCCCAGAGAGGAGGGGGATCAAGCTATTCTCCAAAGCACCCGAAGGCCAGACGAGGAATAATGGATGGAAACTGAACCAGGAGAGATTCACCCTGGAAATAAGGAGAAATTTCCTGACAGGGAGAACAATCAACCCATGGAACTGAAGTTGCCTTCGGAAGTTGTGGGAGCTTCATCCCTGGAGGCTTTCAAGAAGAGACGGTCAGAAATGGTGTAGGGTCTCCTGCTTGGGTGGGTGGGGGGGTTGGACTAGATGACCTACAAGGTCCTTTCCGACTCTTGTTAATCTGTAAACGTTATTGTGAATTATTTGGCACACCACACCTCCTACCCTCTGTAAGAAAATAAAAAAATAAATAAACGAGGCTTCTTGATAAGAGAGTTAAGAATCAAAGTTGCAATCCAGATCTTACAAGTAAATCCTCAATTTACAACTATTCGTTTTAATGACCAAGTTACAAGAACTAAGGAGAAATTTCCTGGCGGAAAGTACAATCGACCAGTGGAACAGAAGTTGCCTCCAGAAATTGTAAATGCCCCAACACTGGAAGTCTTTAAGAAGATGTTGGATAGCCATTTGTCTGAAATGGCATATGGTCTCCTGCTTGATCATGGGGTTGGTCTAGAAGACCTCTAAGATCCCTTCCAATTTTGTTATTCTGTTAACATCAGCACGAGCAACTACTAAGGGAACTAAGTATGCCTCCTCTAACAAAGAGAAGGACTTGGATGATATGATGGCAGTCCTCCAATATTGAAATATTTAAATATTTCGAGAAGAGGGGCTCAACCAATTCTCTAAACAGGGTGGGTTCCTGCCAGTTCTAAGCTCTTCTATAGAAGAGGTTCCACAAATCTCCAGTGCCGTTTAGAACCAGTTCCAGCTCCCTCCCCCTGCCTGCCCGGACATCATCAAGATGAAGAGCGAGAGGAGGAATTCTGGGAGTTGAAGTCCACAAGTCTTAAAGCTGTCAAGTATGAACACCTCTGGGAGTTTTTTTCCTAAAGGGTTAGGGGTGCAAAGGTCTTGTAACTTGACAGCTTTAAGACTTGCGCGATTCAATGCCAGAGTTCCTGAGCCAACATGACTGGAGGAGGAATTCTGGGAGTTGAAGTCCACAAGTCTTAAAGCTGTCAAGTTTGAACACCCCTGGGGTTTTTTCTTCTAAAGGGTTAGGGGCGCGAGGATCTTAGAAATTGACAGCTTTAAGACTTCAAATGCGCGCTTCAAATGCCAGAGTTTCTGAGCCAACATTTTGGTTGCTAAGCAAGAGTGTTGTTAAGTGAGTTTCACCACTTTTTACAAGTTGGCCATGCCCACCCAGTCACATGGCCGGCAAGCCACTCCCACCCAGTCACATGGCCAGCAAGCCACTCCCACAAAGCAGGCCACACCTACAGAAGAGGTTCTAAAAATTTTTGAAACCCACCACTGTCTCCAAAGCACCTGAAGGCCGGACAAGAAGCAATGGGTGGAAACTAATCAAGGAGAGAATCAACCTAGAACTAAGGAGGAATTTCCTGACAGGGAGAACAATTAACCATTGGAACTCCTTGCCTCCAGAAGTTGTGGGTGCTCCATCACTGGCGGTTTTTAAGAAGAGATTGGACAGCCATTAGATTCTCTTGCTTGAGGAGGGGGGGGTGGGACTAGAAGACCTTTAAGGTTCCTTCCAGCCCTGTTACATTGAGACAAGGTTTTGACTTCCTTTTTCTTCCCACACAAGTGAGTGAAGCAGCCAGCCGTTTCTCTTGATAAATTCACACTTCCTGCCTTCCCTAATCCAATTATGCTTTACAAGGTGTTCTCATGCTAAATCCTGCAAAATTGTTTCTGATATATATATATTTTACCCACAATTTATGTTAAGCTACTCAATGTATAATTGCTTGTCTAATCATATGCCCCTTATTTTATTTTATTTTTAATTATAGAATTAAGCCTGACACATTTTGCTTCTTCCTTGCCCAGCGTTTTAAGGATCATCTTTGAACCTAAAATACATATAATTACTTCAGGGCTCCATTGATATCTGTCTGTGTTTCTTTTAAAACCTTTCGGCGCCCAGAAAGAAGGAAAATAACATTTAAGCTGTCTTCCTAGGCATTGGAAGAAGACTTTAGAGTTTGCTTGGCTAACAGCATGATGAATACTTGGTTTCTGAAATGTATTATTATTTCTTTTAAAGCGGGCAATGAATTCGGTTTTCCACCAAGCCGTCATGCCAAGTGATACTCTTAAGGCGTGAAGAGTCAGTACAGACTAGAATTTCCCAATTCCATCAGATTAATTTCTCTGGGAAAGCAAAAAATGTTGGCCTGCCACTGGAGAGGAATTATTTAACAGAAGGGACCTTGGAGGTCTTCTAGTCCAGCGGTCATCAACTGGTGGTCTGCGAGAACATTTTGGTGGTCCGCAGAAAAATTATTTGCATTTTTTATATTGCACTAAATCAGGGCTCCTCAAACTACGGCCCCTGGGATGGATGCGTGCAATGAATGCTTGTGTTGCTGCAGAGAGTCTCCCCTTTGGTGTCTTTTTGTGGGGGTCGAAGGGGGGCAGAAATTCCAACTTGGGGTCTGCTTCAGCCTCCTGGGGGTTTGGGCGAAGGCTGGAGGGAATCACCGCTGGTGGGGAAGAGCCGGAGGGCCTCGTTCCAGTGGGACGGCATCATGGCCTGGAACTGGCTGACCATCTCAGCCCGCTGAGCCTCCAGGCGCCGGCACCTGGCCTTGCACTCCCGCAGGTCTTCCCTCTGCTTGGAAAGCCTATGTGCCTAGTCCTCATTGAGGTGCTTCTGCTGAGCCTCCTTCTTGGCCAGATCCAATTTGAACTGAGCTGTTTTGCCAACTCTTTCTCCCGGGGGCTGCTTAGCTCCAGCAACTGCTTCCTGTTGGGGCCCTAAGGAGCCCGGGCGGGCAGGAGAGGAGGGGCTGGGAGGGGAGGGGGGTAGTAGTAGAGGCGCCCCTTGATATGAGAGACATCAAGTTGGCCATGCCCCCACCCAGTCACATGACTACCTAGCCACGCCAACCAAGCCAGCCATTAAACAGAGTGTATTAGTGGTCCGCGGGATTTAAAATTATGAATTTAGTGGTCCCTGAGCTCCGAAAGGTTGGGGGACCCCTGTTCTAGTCCAATCCCCTGCTCAGGCAGGAAACCTTCTACCACTTCAGACAAACAGTTGCCCAAACTCTTCTTCAAAACTTTCAATCTTGGCGCATTCACAACTTCTTGTGGCAAGTTGTGAAAACTGGTCATAAATCACTCTCCACCCCCCAGTCAGATTAAGTCAGATTAACAGAGTTGAAAGGAACCTTGTAGGGCATCTAGTCCACCCCCACCCACCCCAAACAGAAGACCCTACACCCTTTCTGACAACTGGCAATCCAATCTCTTAATTGAAGGCCTCCAGTGATGAAGCTCCCACAACTTCAGGGCTGTTTTTTCAGTGCTGCCTACAATCAAAATGAATATCTTACCTAGAATTTTGTACCTCTTCCAGACAATCCCAGTCAGACTGGGTAAGGACTTTTTCCAAGATCTAAATAAAATAGTTTTGAAGTTTATCTGGCAAGGGAAAAAAGCAAGAATAAAACTCAAACTATTACAAGATGGTAGAACTAGAGGAAAACTGGGCTTACCTAATTGGGAGTTATATTACCAAGAAACAGTGCTGTTGCAACTTTGAATCAGGGGCGGGTTTCTTGCCCCGTTCCAACCAGTTCGGTTGGAACGGGGCCGGCGGCGTCCTCGTGCACGCGCGCAGTGCACGCATGCGTACTAGCGTCTGTGCGATGCTCCAGCTGCTCCTGGAGGATCGCGCAGGTGCTGTATGCGTCCTGCGCATGCATGGAAGCGCAGAACTCGTCAAAACCGGGTAAGGAGTGCGGGCGGGTGCGCCCTTCACCGTTCCCGGAAGTTACTTACTTCCAGGTTCGCCAACCAACCGGTTCGCAGGGACCGCCACGAACCGGTTGAAACCCACCCCTGCTTTGAATGGTCACCAATCCAACTGTCATAAGTGGGGGAATCTACCTATAGACAGTATGGACACCTTAATATAAAAGTAAAGGTTCCCCACACATGCATGCTAGTGATTTCCACCTCTAGGGGGCAGTGTTCATCTCCCTTTCAAAGCCAAATCCAGTGTCTCCGTGATCATGTGGCTGGCATGACTAAACGCCGAAGGTGCGCAGAACGCTGTTCCCTTCCCACCAAAGGTGGTCCCTATTTTTTCTACTTGCCTTTTTACGTCCTTTCAAACTGCTAAGTTGGCAGAAACTGGGACAACTCACGGGAGCTCACTCCATTACGCGGTGCTAGGGATTCGAACTGCCGAACCCCTGACCTTCTGATTGACAACCTCAACGTCTTAGCCATTGAGCTACCGTGTCCGCTATGGACACTTTAAACACTTGCAAAGTTTAAATCACCCATTTGTTTTTCATCTTGAGGCCCCCCTTCTCCAAATTTTAAAAAATGTACAAAGCATGGATCCTGGGGATTTTTTTGGAAGCCACGAAGGTGGTGCGGAGATCACCGGAGGGGGGCTGATTTAAGATTTTGTGCGTCCGTTCCTGCAGCTGGGCCTGGCTATAAAATACAAAAAAATGTGCATTCTCCGTCCGCCAGAATCGATGCATTTTATGGAGAAGGGGGTGGGGAGCCCTCCCCATGTGGCGCATAAAATGGGTGAGTTACAGCCCCGCTGAAAATGAGGCTTCTAATGGAAACCAACTGACCCTTAGCTGCACGCGGGAAGGTAGAGAAACAGCGGGAAGATCGATTGCTCCGTTAAGAGAAAAATAAAAGGTTGGTGTTGCTGGTAGGCCTGGCCTACCTTCTCTGCACTTCTGCGTGATTACAGAGCAATCCCTGAAGTCTTCCATCTGGGAGGGACAGCAGGTGATGGATGAGGCTCTAGACTTGGTTCGGACATCTTTAGCTCGAGGGAAACCCATGCTTTCTGGAGCAACCAGTCGCAAGAATCTCACAAGGTACAACAACTCTTTTTTTCCAGAGCTCTCCATGGTGCTGAATGGCTATTCTCCACACACCCCCTTGAAATTCAGCCTTTTTTATTTCTCTGCTCATTTAATTATTTGTTCGGGTATCTCACATCATACACGGGCTTGCAATAGGCATCAAAATTTCGGCCAGATGAAAAACATAGTAATACCGTGTTCCCCCCAAAATAAGACAGGGTCTTATTTTGTTTTGACCCCTGAAATAAGCGCTTGGCCTTATTTTGGGGGAGGTCTTCTTATTTTTAAGGTGCAGGAGGTGGCGAGCGTGGTCACCTCATGGCTGTTGCTGTGGTGCAATATATTTTTTGAGGAGGGCCTTATTTTAGCACATGCGCTCAAAATATCAATTGGGCTTATTATCCGGGGAGGTTATATTTTCAGGGAAACAGGGTAGGAATGTAAAAAAGATCTATATTCAGATACCAATATGTTCTGACCCCCTCCTCTGTCCAGTAACGAATGTTGAGACAAGCTTAACTGGAATGTACTTTAATAGCAAGACACCAAAACCTCAGTGGCTGAAAGAGATAAGGACCTTGGCAGCAACTCAGAGAAACTCAGGTAGCAATAAACACAGATAAGGCTTGGGAGCAATCCAGCCTGCCAAGCTCACAGTACTGTCCTCCGACATTCAATCCTGCGTTGACTTCTGCAAAGAGTGCACAAGTAGCTTTTTATAGTGCAATCACCTCCTGTAATTGCGTAATTGTTCCTGACGCCTAGTAGCTCTTCGATGGCGTGCATCCAGGAACAACTCACTACTGGCCTCTGGCTCACTCTCCCTTGTCTCCTCCCCACTGGTCCAAGGCTCAGGCGCCTCCTGGTAGCCAACCAGCCTCTCTGCGCCCTGCTGGGAGTCGGAACCCTGTCCAGGGTCCTCCACCTCCTCCAGAGCCGATTCAGAGGGCCCCTTGCTGTCGGAGTCTGGTGGCAGCTCCAACGGCACCTGCTGGGCCACAACACCAATGTATCCGAGGAGGAGTGCGGTAGCCTAGAGGCGTAGCTTTCACTTCACAATCAGGCGGCTATGAGTTCAATCCTAGGTAGAGGCAGATATTTCTCTCTCTCTGGACACGTTGAGATTATGTCTGCTAAATATAACTCTGCATTGGCGACAGGAAGGGCATCTGGCCAGTAAACACTCTTCTAGCTCAGACTCCACCCTGCAAGGGATTATGGGGTCGTTAAACAATGATGATGATTGATGATGATTTGGATACCAATGTATCCACTTAACTATAGGAAGCCCCTATGCATTAAAGGGAAATAAATTAGAGATTGCTCAAGACGTCCAGCTAGGAAAACATTGACTTCCTGTTCAGATTTTACATTACAGTCAGTCCTCAACCTGCGACCAAAATTGAGCCCAAAACGTCTGTTGCTAAGCAAGTTAGCTGTTAAGTGAGTTTTGTCCTATATTACGACCTTTCTCACCACAACTGTGAAGTGAATCACTGCCGTTGTTAAGTTATTAATATGATTGTTAAGTGAATCCGGCTTCCCCCACTGATTTTGCTTGCCAGAAAGTTGCAAAAGAGGATCATATGAGCCCCCCCCCCCCCACAGGACACTGTAGCCGTCATAAATATGAATCAGCCGCCAAGCATCCGAATTTTGATCCCACGACCCTGGGGATGCAGTAAAAGTCGTAAGTGGGAAAAATGGTCGTCGGTGCTGTTGTAACTTTGAATGGTTGCTAAAAACCGGTCGTAAGTCAAGGAATATCTGTATCTTGGGGGAAATCCTCACCAATTGCAAAATTGCTAGCCATAGACTTGAAGTCTGCCGGGAGAGCGAAAGGCAGTCCTAGAGAGGCTTTTTTTGAACTGAAAGAGGGATAAGCGAAAGATAATTTCTGTCTACATAACCAGCTTAGCGGTAAAGCTGCAGGATTAATAGTGGTTCTGTAAGCATCTTTTTTCTTTCAAGAAATAATCCTCCATAGGTACACATTTTTTTTTCTGCTCTGGATATATTCTGAAAAACGCAAAACAAACACATCACCTTTTCAGTTTGGTTCGTGCTCATCCGACGAAAGGCGAATATCTTTTAGTCAATATTCTGGGTTCCTTTGCAAAGGGAAGTGGGTGAATTTATACACTACTAGCTGGATACCCGTGCTTCGCTACGAAACGATGTGATCGGGCTTGATACTTAAAGCTTGAAAACTAATGTAGTAATTATGTGTAATTCCTTAACATCAGAGCGTGTTAATATAAGGCAACTGGCAGTTGGAACAGAGTTCTTTTCAGGTGGGGAGAGGGAGTAGAATGTCTAAACTCCCAGCCCTCAGGCCGGATGTGTCACACACACTGGCCACTCCCACCCCCAGTTTAGCAAAGGGGTAGCATTATTCACTTTTCATAGCTGTCTGTCATAGATATCTATCATCTATCTATCTATCTATCTATCTATCTATCTATCTATCTATCTATCTATCTATCTATCTATCATCTATCTATCTATCTATCTATCTATCTATCTATCTATCTATATCATCTATCACGATCAAGATCTATCTACCTACCTACCTACCATCCATCCATCCATCCATCCATCCATCCATCCATCTATCTATCTATCTATCTATCTATCTATCTATCTATCTATCATCTATCTATCTATCATGATCACGATCACAATCACGATCTATCTACCTACCTACCTACCTACCTACCTATCATCTATCTATCTATCTATCTATCTATCTATCTATCTATCTATCATCTATCCATCCATCCATCCATCCATCACTATATCTATCTATCTATCTATCTATCATCTATCTATCTATCTATCAAAAAAACAAAAGCGGGTTATCAGTGAAATAAATAATAAGTCATTAAATCTGTATTTCTCAAACGTGGGAAGTTTAAGAGACGTGGACTTCAACACCCAGAATCCCCCAGTCCCAGAAAGCTGGCTGAGGAATTCTGGGAGTTGAAGCCCATGTCTCTTAAACTTGCCAAGGTTGAAAACAAAACGCAGCCAGTAGCCAAATGCAGAGTGCTTCAAATTTCTTCTTGCAGATGAATCACAATTGCACGAGGTCATTAAAGCTGCCTTCCACTTAGTTGACACAATAAAATTGCGCAAGGGTATTTTACCAAAAAGGGTGCCGGGAATTCTCCCGGAGACAAACCGTTTTGTTATCCCTGCAGACGAATGGTATCCGTCCAAGAGAAGGAAAGCGAGGCCATAGATCTGCGAGAGATCCCAGCGGAAGAGCCGCGGTTATAATTTTACAGTTCACTGAGGTGAAATGGAATCGAGTAAATAAAAACCCGCATTTCCTGAGCTGCGTAAATCTGCCAGACCGAGGAATTTATGAACGAGCCCAAATGGCAACCCGGGTGACTCTTGTTGCTAGGTAAAAAAGAAAAAAATTGTCAGGGCAGCCAGGAGTGAACACGACAGGTGTGACCTTGGGCAGGTGTGACCTTGGAAGGGGTGGAAATCGGGTTCCTTCGGCAGGCAATTCGGGGTGAGACGGGGAAGGGGTCAAGAATCCGTGTTTTTTTTTTTTTTGTGAGCAAGGATCTGGAAGGTGCGAGCTCCTCGCTGCTGGTTTGCAATCCGGGGGCCGTTCGGTTACACCAGGGGTCAGCAAATTTAAACACAAAGAGCCATTTGGACCCGTTTTCCACAGAAAAGAAAAAACCGGGAGTCACAAAGGTCCTAACCGGAAGCTCCTGTTCAATTCTGGAGCTGATCGGAAGTCCGGTTCCCCCACCATAGAGTCTCCTCCTAGTGCAGCGTCCTTTTTCCTCTGCTGACCAGAACTTTGGTTTCCCCACCACCACCATAGAGTCTCCTCCTAGTGCGACATCCCTTTTCCTCTGCTGAGCAGAAGTCCGGTTCCCTCACCATAGAGTCTCCTCCTAGAATGGCGTCCTTTTTCCTCTGCTGAGCAGAGGTCCGGTCCCCCCACCATAGAGTCTCCTCCTAGCGCGGCGTCCCTTTTCCTCTCCTGACCAGAAGTCCGGTCCTCCCACCATAGAGTCTCCTCCTAGTGCGGCGTCCCTTTTCCTCTCCTGACCAGAAGTCCGGTTCCCCCACCATAGAGTCTCCTCCTAGCGCAGCATCCCTTTTCCTCTGCTGATTAGAAGTCCGGTTCCCCCCACCACCACCATAGAGTCTCCTCCTAGCGCGGCATCCTTTTTCCTCTACCTGTCCTAACTGAAAGCCCTATCAATTGTGGAGCCGACCGGAACACCCACTCCTTGCCATAGAGTCTTCTCCTGACACCCCATGCTTCCCCCCCACCCCCAACTGAAAAGTCCTCTCAAAATTGTGGCGCTGACCGGCAACAGGGAGCCGCAACAGAGGGATAAAAGAGCCACATGCGGCTCCAGAGCCACAGGTTGCTGACCCTCGGTTACATCTTTAAGCTCATTCATAGGTAAATATTTTCTTCTTGAGGCTCGCTGGTAAAGCTGAGGTAAGATTCATGGGCTGGATAAACGGATGAAGTTTGGTCTAGAAACTAGAAGATGGTGAATTCTAGTCCCACTTTAGGCAAAAGGTGGCTGGATGACTTTGAGTCAATCACCAGAAGACAGAGAGTTCTAGTCCTGCCTTTTGAAAGCTGACTGGGTGACTTTGGGCCAATCAGCAGGAGACTGTATGTTTTAATCCCACTTTATGAAAGCTGACTAGGTGACTTTGGGCCAAGCGCTAGGAGACTGTGAGTTCTAGTCCTGCCTTAAACATGAAAGCCTGCTGGGTGACTTTGGGCCAATCACCAGGAGACAGAGAGTTCTAGTCCTGCCTTATGAAAGCTGATTAGGTGACTTTGGGCCAATCAGCAGGAGACTGTATATTTTAATCCCACCTTATGAAAGCTGACTAGGTGACTTTGGGCCAATCAACAGGAGACCGTGAGTTCTAGTCCCGCCTTGTGAAAATTGACCAGGTGACTTTGGGCCAATCGCTAGGAGACTGTGAGTTCTAGTCCTGCCTTAAACATGAAAGCCAGCTGGGTGACTTTGGGCCAATCGCTAGGAGACTGTGAGTTCTAGTCCTGCCTTAAACATGAAAGCCAGCTGGGTGACTTTGGGCCAATCGCTAGGAGACTGTGAGTTCTAGTCCTGCCTTAAACATGAAAGCCAGCTGGTGACTTTGGGCCAATCACCAAGAGACAGTGAGTTCTAGTCCCTTTTTAAGGGTGTAAGAAAGCTCTCGGTGCCTGCGAGAAAGAAGAAGTCTGAAATATCCCGAAGGATTTATAGTCAATTTGCAGAACTCAGTTACGCCTTCAATGGATTCTGGTTTTTTTTTAACATTCAGAAAGCCCATCGATCACGGACCGCAGAAATTCCAGGCTGCGGAATATTTGAATGCCGAACCAAAGTTAATAAAACATGGCTGAAATCCCCTAATAAGTAATGTCCCAAAGATAGGTGGCTTCATCGGTTCACAAAAACACGCTCTTAGGATTTTACAACGTGCCAAGCCAAAAATCACCCAGCTCCATTTCAGATTAGCCTACCCAGTGGCTAAGACACTGAGCTTGTCGATCAGAAAGGTCGGCGGTTCGGCGGTTCGAATCCCTAGCGGCGCATAACCTCCCGTTCCTTGTCCCAGCTTCTGCCAACCTAGAAGTTCGAAAGCAGGTAAAAAATGCAAGTAGAAAAATAGGAACCACCTTTGGTGGGAAGGGAACAGCGTTCCGTGCGCCTTCGGGAGTTGAGTCATGCCGGCCAAATGACCCTGGAGACGTCTTCAGACAGTGCTGGCTCTTCGGCTTTGGAACAGAGATGAGCACTGCCCCCTAGAGTCGGGAACAACTAGCACATATGTGCGAGGGGAACCTTTACCTTTACCTTAACTATATTTCACAAACTTTGATTTCCCGGCAGGGAAAGAAAGAAAGAAGAAACTAAAACACACACACACACACACACACAGACAGACAGACAGACAGACAGACAGACAGACAGACACAGACACAAACCTATAAACCCTGCAAACCAGCCACAACCTGCTGCAGAGAACCGAGCCAAATTAATTTACGGAAGAACATGGCACAGGGCGATGGGGTGGGAGGTCACGTTGGATCCGAGCGCCGATGGGTGATCGTTGCTTAACTGTTGTGTTCTCTGCGGCCGTCCACCTGGTGTGGGGTGCCTTCCGCTCCCTCGTTCCCCCCCCAAAAAGTCTCCCCTTTTATTAATTAGAGGCCCCGACACAAAAGCCCAATCAGCAGGGTACAATTTTAATTAATCTCACCGCCGAGCGGAGGAAAAGGCAAACGTTGTATAAAAAAGAGCAGCAATTACACCACAGCGTCCGGAGCAGGCCTGAAAAGCTGGGCACGCCGTGTTGGCACGCGGCTGCAATCCTCTCCCGGCTGGTCGTTTGTGTAATTGAGGAGGGGGGGGGGCGAATTGCTTTGCCCCCCCTCCTCCTGGCAGCCTTTAAAACAGATTTCCAGACTGTATTGCAGGGATGGCTCACCTCTGCTGGACCGGGTGGCCGAAGCCTGCATGCAAATGTGCCTGCATGTGTCCGAACCCCAAAATGCAGTGCGCGCATGGCCCCTATAGTCAGGAGGGGAAGCCCGCTTTCTCTTCAGACCAGAGAACCCGCAAAAAAAAAAACCGGCAAAAGGGAATATTTTTTCCTTGCGTCTCCGGCATTGCATGGAGCCTGCTGGAGAAAATGTCATGTGCGATAAGAAAAGAGCACTTCAAGGTTGGATAGATGTTATCCGAGAGGCTTTTGCCACCAAAATTGGCAACGGGGGAATTTAGAGCTGGCAAAAACACCGTCGGAGCTAGAAGTGCGTTTCAATCAGCCCCCACCCCCAGGCCTCAAATGAAGGAGGAGGAGGAGGAGGAGGAGGAGGAGGAGGAAGAAGAAGAAGAAGAAGAAGAAGAAGAGGAGGAGAAGGGAGAGAAAAAGAAGGAAGAAGAGGAGGAGGAAGAAAAAGAAGATTAAGAGGAGGAGGAGAAGGAGAAAAGAAGAAGAAAGGAGGGGGAGGAAGAGGAGGAGGAAGAGGAAAAAGAGGAGGAGGAATAAGATAAGGAGGAGGAGGAGGAGGAGGAGGAGGAGGAGGAGGAGGAGAAGAAGAAGAAGAAGAAGAAGAAGAAGAAGAAGAAGAAGAAGAAGAAGAAGAAGAAGAAGAAGAAATAGAAGAAGAAGAAGAAAGCCAAATGAATCTGATTTATTTCTCTGCCTTTCAGCAGGCCTCAAAGAGAAATGGATTTTCTGGATCGATTCGCCCGAGACACAAAATACAAAACCTTCTTTTTCCAGACACCTGCAGGGGATCCTCAACTTACAACTGCAAGGGAACCTGTCCAGGACAGTTGTCCAGGACGAACTCCCCGCCGAGATTCGGACCCTCACCTCTCTCCAGGCCTTCCGAAAAGCCGTTAAAACCTAGCTGTGTCGGCAGGCCTGGGGTTGATGAGTTCCCTTCCCCTCTCGATTGTGTGTCTGTTGGTTACTTTTAAATGCTTGTATTTGTAGTCCTTGTGTTTCCCTTCCCCTCTTGGGTTTGTGAGCCGCCCTGAGTCCCGCTGGAAATAAGGCAGCATATAAATAAAACGAAACCTGAAACCTTGTAAATTGTGATGGTCGTAAAGCAGGTCACCCAAGTCGATTTTAGGACCTTTTTCTGGTGGTTATTAAGCAACATACCATAGGCGTTAAGCAAGCCCGTTGTTCGTTTTGGGGGTATTTTTTGCTGAAAACTGGAAATAAATTCTAGGTTTTTGCAAAATATAGTAGTCCTTAACTTACAACAACTCATTTAGTGTCCGTTCGAAGTTACGACAGCACTGAAAAAAGGGACTTACACGACCATTATTCACACTTACGACTTTACAGCACCCCCATGGTCACATGATCAAAATTCAGGCGCTAGGCAACCTGACTCACATTTATGATGGTTGCACTGGTCACGCGATCCCCTTTTGCGACCTTCTGACAAGCAAAGTCCAGGGGGAAGCCAGATTCACTTAACAACCGGGTTACTGACTTATCAAGGGCAGTGATTCACTTAATGACGGTGACAAGAAAGGTCGTAAAATGGGGCAAAACTCGCTCAACACATGTCTCGTTTAGCAATTTAAAATTTGGGGCTCAGTTGCGTTTTGGTCCCAGGATCCCGAATGGGATCGTAGGGACCGACTTCGAATGGTCCCTAAGCAGCCCGTCATAAGTTGAGGACTGCTGGCATTGCAAGTGTTTGCAATTCATGCTAGAGCTAAAATCCGCTTTCTAGCAGCTTAACCAGACATCCTGGTCCACATAATATTCTAAGAGAATGGCTAGAATTCTCTTGCTGCAATTTGTAAATTTTTGTTGACATTTGAGAAGAACAAAGGAAATAATAATGTATGGTGTAGTCCTGAGACAGTTGTGAAGTGGTTTTTGCCCTGTTTTGCCTTTTTTGCCAGAGCTGTTAAGCAAATTGCTGCAGTTGTTAAGTTCGTCATTAAGTGAATCCGACTTCTACCGTAACTTTGTTTGTCCGAAGGTCGCAAAAAATGTGATATATATGGGACGCCATCGTCATAACTGTAAACCTGTTTATTAAGCATCCGAATTTTGATTCCCTGCCCATGGGAATGCTATAATGGTCGTAAGTGTGAAAAGCAGCCCTAACTCCCTTTTTTCCAGACCCAACTTCAGACGGTTAGTAAACGAATAGTTGTAGAATGGAAAACCCGGAAATCAGAACAAAGAAATACCAATAGCGGAAAGCTGCAAAAGTGTAATTGTGATTTTAAGGTTTGGAAAAGGCTGAATAAAAAAATAACAACAATAATAAAAACTCCCAAATAGTTGTAATTCGAGGATTAGCCGAATAACAAAATGGGCTGGGGGGAAATTGACTACAAGACGCAAATGGAACCAGTAGGGGGTTGAAAGAATTGACGTTTATATCAAGTTCCCATCCAAAAGGAAATTTTTTAATTAAACAATGTGCCATGGTCTATGGTCTAAAATGTATAAAGATAATTCAGGTTTATGCTGGAGATATGCACCACCTAAAGTGTGATGGCGAACCTATGGTACGCATGGCACAGGTGGCACGCAGCGCCCTCTCTGTGGGCACGCGAGCTGTTGCCCCAGTTTAGCTCCGTGGTGCATGCATGCCTCCCGCTGGCCACCCACTCTGCCACGCATGCAAGGGGGTGTGCGGGGGGGAGCATGCGTGCATGCCCAGGGGCGGGGTGCATGTGCAGGGGGTGTATGCGTATTGCATCTTGGGGGTTCGGGCACATCCACGCGCCCACTTTGGGCACCCAGTCCAGAAAAAGGTTAGACATCACTGACCTAAAAGGACATTTTATCATGTTTTATGGACATGTCAAAAAAGCAAAAAAAGAAAATTTGATTGCAAATACATGCGCGAGGGACGCGGTGGCTCAGTGGCTTAGATGCTGAGCTTGTCGATCAGAAAGGTCGGTGGTTCGGCGGTTTGAATCCCTAGCGCTGCGTAATGGAGTGAGCTCCCATGACTTGTCCCAGCTTCTGCCAATCTAGCAGTTTGAAAGCACATATAAAATGCAAGTAGACAAATAGAGACCACCTTTGTTGGGAAGGGAACAGCGTTCCGTGCGCCTTTGGCGTTGAGTCATGCCGGCCACATGACCACGGAGACGTCTTCGGACAGAGCTGGTTCTTTGGCTGTGAAATGGAGATGAGCACCGCCCCCTAGAGTCGGGAACGACTAGCACGCATGTTCCAGGGGAACCCTTTACCCCCTAAAAAAAGGAAATTGGATGCAAATACATGCACAAATTCTGAAGATTTTAAAATACAATTAAAGCCTGTTTTTTAAGGCTGTTCTTTTGGGATTAATGGATAGACAGCTTGAAATAAATCACGGAGCCTTCATTTTATCTATGACAACTGTGGCGAGATTATTATATGCTCAAAAGTGGAGAGGTTTGACATGCTCCACACTAGAGGAGTGATTGGTGAAGATGACGGAACTCGCAGAGAAATCTCCATTGGCTTCCTTGATTAAAGAAATGACAATATCTACATTTATGACTGACTGGAAACCCCTGATAGACTTTTTGCGTGACACAGGAAAAATAAATATCGACCTATGATTTGTGGGTCTGATGGTTTTGGGGGGGGGGGTGGAAATCACGTAGTAGAAAAAAAGTGGGGTTTTTTTGTGACTCTAGGAAGAGATAACTTTGTAATTGCACTTGCTGCAAAGAAAATTAAAAGCTTTTCTTTCTTTCTTTTCCCCTTGCACATATACCGTTTTCTTTCTTTCTTTTTCTTTTCATTTTTTCTCTCTCTTTCTTGACTATTAGGTTTATATACAGGATGGATGGATAATGGGTGGATGGGTGGTAGGTAGATGAAAGATAGATAGCCAGAGGAGGGAGGGAGGGAGGGAGGGAGGGAGGGAGGGAGGGAGGGAGGGAGGGAGGGAGGAAGGAAGGAAGGAAGGAAGGAAGGAAGGAAGATCTACCGTTAAGGTAGGTAGATGGGTGGGTGGGTGGGTGGGTGGGTGGATGGATGGATGGATGGATGGATAGGTGGGTGGGTGGGTGGGTGGATGGATGGATGGATGGATGATAGGATAAAGGTAGGTAGGTAGGAAGATAGATAGATAGATAGATAGATAGATAGATAGATAGATAGATAGATAGATAGATAGAGAGAGAGATGATAGATAGATAGATGATAGGATAAAGATAGAGGATGGATAAAGATAGATAGATAGATGATAGATAGATGATAGATAGATATAGATAGATGATAGATGATAGGATAAAGATAGAGGATGGATAAAGATAGATATAGATAGATAGATAGATAGATAGATAGATAGATAGATAGATAGATAGATAGATAGATAGATGAATGATAGGATAAAGATAGAGGATGGATAAAGATAGATAGATAGATAGATAGATAGATAGATAGATAGATAGATAGATAGATAGATAGATAGATGAATGATAGGATAAAGATAGAGGATAGATATAGATGATAGATAGATAGATAGATAGATAGATAGATAGATAGATAGATGATAGATAGATAGATAGATAGATAGATAGATAGATGATAGATAGATAGATAGATAGATAGATAGATAGATAGATAGATAGATAGATAGACAGACAGACAGACAGACAGACAGACAGACAGACAGACCATTAAATAACTTCATCAGTCCTGAGAGGGAGTGGGAGAGGGGGAGGAGGGGGAGGGGGAGATCAGTGCTAGATGAGAGAGGGATTTGCTCTTATTTTTATATACTAATGGCTTGTTCTGCCAGTGGTGGTGGAAGTGTTCTTGGTGGTTTCTTAATTGAGCTGCTGTTTACCATTTGATTGTATGAGTTGGTAGTTCTTTGACCGAGGTATTAATTACTTTGGATTGTTCATTTAGCGTTGGTCTTGGTGTTATCTCTGCTTTCCTTGGTGTTGATGGCTGGCGAGGAGGGGCTTTGGCCCTTTGGTTTCCTGTTTCGCTTTTGGATTGTCTCTTTTAAATGGTATGTAGACATTGTTTATCTCCACATGCCTGTCGATGGCTCCTGTATCTGAGTCCTCCCTGCTTGTATTTTTCCAAGCCTGGCCTCCCTCTATACGAACGTTTTATATTCTGCTTAAGTGTGCAAATCACAGCTTGTTGGTTTTTTGTGGTAAAATTGTTGCTGAATGTGGAGTCCTACCAACTTATTCTGATCAGGAACTTGAGCTATTTTCCCAAGGTTTAACAGACTTGCCGGACAGGAGATAAACAGGTTTCGGAACGATCTAGGCTTCTTGAGAAAGTCTAAATCACAAACTTAGTCCCCCCAAACCCTCTTTTATTTAGACGGCTGTGAATTATGGTCCTTCACAGCCCGCAATGATTCACAAAGAGTCTGTGAAGAGTCGGACAGATGTCTGCTCGAGTTGACACAGTCTTTCAGGGTAACGTTGAGAAGGACCCAACTTTCTCTCCCTTGAAACGCCGCCAGATAACTAATTGCCAATTAGTTTTGTAAAGCCAAACGGAGCACAGAGTCAAACGGAGTTTCTTGGAGCTTGAACCGACTAGATGAACTCGTTGCTTCCCGCAAAAGCTCACGTCCCATTCGCTCCTCTTTTACGTCTTATGGGAGGGGCCAATCATCTCCAAGCCTTACTCCTGAGTCACCCTTTTTTTCTTAATTGTCCTTGCCTTCTGGCAGTCCTGCGCATGCCCACACTGGGAACAGGCTCCCCCTGTTCTTCTGCCTCGCTGATGTCAGGCTCTGGAGGCAGCAAATAACTCCCAGATGGCCCTGGCCCCCTCTCTGCCTCCGACACAGAGCTCTTGTCTGAGCCTTCCCCAGACTCCAGGACTGGCCCGGGTTCCTCCCCGACCTCCTCGTTGTCTGATTCTGCCACCAGCTCCGCAGGCCACTGGCGGGCCACAACACTGTGTGACTTGTCCCGAATTGTTAAATATTGTCTTTCTTTGTGTCCCCCCCACAGCTTATCCGTGTACCGGTGGAGTCTTGCGAACAGTACAAAAGTTGCAGCGAGTGCCTGGGCTCCGGGGATCCCCACTGCGGCTGGTGTGTGCTTCACAACACGTAAGTGTGACTCTCCGGGACCTGAGGAGACGGATGCACGCATCCTTTCCACTTCTCTTCCTCTCCCATCTCGCCTTTTCTCACCATCGCGCGCCAGAGTCAAGGAAGCTGCAAATGGAGAGGCCCATCCTCCGGGGAGATGGGGAGATGGGTCATTGGAAATGGATGTCTCCGCTTGGAAGGAGAAGGGAGGAAGGAAGGGGTTGGGGGCTTCTGCTAAAGCAGTGTTTCTCAACCTTGGCCACTTTAAGTCCTGTGGACTTCAACTCCCAGAATCCCCCAGCCAGCTGGCTGGGGGATTCTGGGAGTTGAAGTCCACAGGACTTAAAGTCGCCAAGGTTGAGAAACACTGTGCTAAAGCATTGGTTTCTCTGCGGATCGGTTGTTGGGAAAGGCTGCGCCTTCCCTTGTTCCTAACATCTCATTGGGAGACTGGGAGCTCTAGTCCTGCCTTGGGCTTGAAAGGCGATTGGGTGACTTCGGGCCAATCGCCAGGAGGCTGTGCGTTCTCGTCCCGCCTTAGGCATGAAAGCCACCTGGTGACTTTGGGCCGATCGGCACGAGGCTGCGAGTTCTAATCCCAGCTTAATCTTGAAAGGGAATTGGGTGACCTTGGGCCAATGGCCAGGAGGCTATGAGTTCTAGTCCCACTTTAGGCATGAAAGGCGATTGGATGCCTTTCGGCCAATCTTCAGGCGGCTGTGAATTCTAATCCCGCCTTAGTCATGAAAGGCGATTGGGTAACTTTGGACCAATCGCCAGGAGACTGTGAGTTTTAGTCCCGCTTTAGGCATGAAAGGCGATTGGGTAACTTTGGACCAATCGCCAGGAGACTGTGAGTTTTAGTCCCACCTTAGGCGTGAAATCCACCTGGTGACTTTGGCCCAATTGCCAAGAAGCTGTGAAT